>NC_056729.1:551589917-551639917 GCF_019279795.1 Protopterus annectens | reverse complement strand
TCATCAAAAAGGAAAGAGAATTATGTCAGTTCTGCTTGAATATTTAAGCTGCACTTATAGTGACCTGAGTGGTGATGCATTGTGTACTTTTCTGCTTTTTTCCATGTTTTAGCCACAAAAGTTATCTGTATGCATTTTTAGTTTGTTCTGGGAGAAAATTGGTCTTGTATTTTTATGTGCAGATTTGCTGCTGTGGGAAGACTGTGTTTCTATAGTGTTCTGTACTTCTCTTTTCACATGTAGAATTACTTGTAAAAGCTTTCTGTTTATATTTTAAACCCTGTTCAGCCATAATATTGAAGTTTAATTCACAGTTGTGGCAGGATTGTGTACTAGTGTCAGATTTGAGAATTAGTCATTTATTACTGCATTTTCCTTAAACAGCATTACTGGCAATGTTCTGTACAGTCTGGTGCCTTGAACTGCAGTAGAAGTTCGATAGTGAGGCTTCACTTTGTCCTTCAGTGCTTTTATATTCTGCTGATCATTTACCTGCTTAACATTACAGTCTGTGTCTGCCCCATCTCTCACTAAAACATTAAGCTAAAGTTTCTGAAAGAGCTCCAATATTGGCTTTATTTGACTGGATGCCTCTCCAGCTAGACTGCTTTAAAAATGTTCCCAACCCACCCAACCTTTTGCTGTGCTGGTTTTATAAGGCTATTTCTCTGGCCTCTGCCCCTTATGGTAATCTGGTTTCCAAAGTCCCTGACTCTACTCTGTCATTGCTATTGCCTGTTGTATAAACTATTTATGAATCCTTCCCACCCATTGTTTTCCATAGATCCATGATACTGAGTGCCCATCCAGCAAGCCAGTATTGTTCTTGAGTAAACCTCCTTTACTACATATTGTCTCCTGCTCATTTTTCTAGAGCTCAGGTTGGAGTCCTAGCCTCATTACAGAAATGTTTGACTTGTATCCAAGCCATCCAGGCAAAGTTAAGTATCTTTGATTTCTGTTTCACACTTGCTTAATTTATTTTGAGTGATTGCAACTATTTCCTGCTTTTATGTGCACATTTCATAGTATTCTTTGAAAAAAAATTGCTCTTCCTCTTACTGTTACTGCATTACTGTCTTGAAATTGCCTTCAGCAAGGAATTTCCAGCTAGCTGTTTAGTTGGTTTGTGGCAGCAGTGTACTGGTGGGGCTCTTGTACTAATTTTTTACACTAGGAGGAGTGGGTTTATTCATCTTGTGGCAGGAGATGTTTGCCTGGTCTGAGTTGGAAAACACAAATGTACTCATAGTGTAGTAATTTTATTAGCCAGAGGGCTCATTAATTAGTTTTATTTTTTTTCTGCGCTGCTATAAATTTTGCATGTTTGCATGGATTATTGTTGCCCTACACAGTAGCAAAGTTGAAGAAAGCAAATGTTCCTTGTAGAATGATCCACAAAACGTCACCCTGCAAAGCACTAAATATACAGGAAATTCCTTACAGGCTGACAAGCTTAGAGCAGTAGTTGGTCATCGAATGGAAGTACCTACAGATTTAGCAGAATTCAGTATTGCATAAAAATTAAAGTTAGTAGAATTTAGTACTGTTTAGTATAATCTGCCCCAATAAAGCATCTCTATTAGATGGTACCAGCAGCGCACCCTTAATAGCCTGTTTACCTAAACGACTGAACAGTATGGATATGCAATTTTTTTACTTCTTTGTAGCTTGCTTGGTGAATATGGGCATCTTGAGAAAATGTAACAACTGATTCATGTTATCTGACAACCAATCAATCCTTAAAGAAGCAGACACAGTATGTGAGAGGTGTACTTACACAATGACACTGCAGGCTAAACTCTCACATTAAAGCGCACATCGGGTTGTCAAAACCACACACACACACACACACACACACACACACACACACACACACACACACACACACACACACACACACACACACACACACCACTCACCTTACAGACTACACAACACACACATAGCGTAACATATGTCGAGGCACTGAAAAACAATTTTCTTAAATAACAAAGACTGCCTAGACTGTCCAATATCAAAGCTATGCCTTAGCAAACCCAAAGGCAATCAAAAAAACACATAACACCTCACATACTATCACTGTCAGTGCAGCCCCAGACACTAAGTCCCTAAATCAAGCAGAGTTCCCAAAACTTTCATTATAGTGGACTCCATTGTAAGTTATATTGATACCCCTTTAACAAGACTGAACAAGGAGAATATAATTGTTAGTTGCTTATATGGGGCCAGTATCTGCCAAATCACACATGCACTCAATTCATTACATCACAGGTTCCAGTATGATCCCATTATACTCCATGTAGGTGTAATGACCTGAGATGTTACTCCCTGGACTATATGAAAAGAGACATTATGGAGCTTTCAGACTATGTGTCTCATGCTTTTATCTGGCTAATATTCTGCAGCATATTACCATCACTGAGGATGATTCCACAATATGAGCAAAAAATAATTGATTTCAACAACTGGTTGTCTTTGCAGTGTCATTCTAAGGGGATCCTGTCATCTTGGAAGGACATGGTTAACAGAACACTTTGTTTTGCCAAGGATGGTCTGCATCTCTCCCTTCTAGGCTTTTGAATACGGGCTAAAACTTTATCCACTGCCTGTTTTAGGCAATGCAAAAATTGAAAAACTTACCGACATAGCAAAATCAAGTCAACTGAATCTTAAGCTGTTACCACTTAATGCTAGGAGTCTAAATAAAAAAAAAACTACACTCCCTCCAAGCCCTCCTCACATTCAGGAATAATGACATCTTTGCAATTATAGATACATGGTTTAAAGTGGCAGAGAGTACCCCAGCAGTGCAAGATTTCAGGGCCTTCCACACTTTTAGACCAGTAGCTACACAAACAAGGGCTACAGGTGGAGCAACAAGCATACCCCCAGGGTGGTCAAAGAGGATGAAGTACTGGAGTTTCTCCATGTGCAGTTCATCATAGACAAAATCGGTATAGGTCACCCTCTATGTCCCAAGAAGGTCACAATGCATACCTGGACCTACTGGAGACACTTACCATCCAACCTAACACCCCACGTTTGGGAAACTTTAATTAACCCTCTATAGACTGGAAAGCCTAAATAGCCTCAAATCTACAGGCACATAGATTTCTGAACTTTGTAAGTACAAACACCCTTAATCAAATAAGGAATATGCCCACTAGAGGCTCCAACATACTGGACATTGCGCTCAGAAATATGTGAGACTGCTGCACCACCATGTCTTGTCCTCCCAGATCTGACCATAGAGTTGGCTCCGTCAAAATCAACTTCATGATCCTATTATATCCAGTAACAGTCGGGAACTATTCCAAGGCAAATTACTTTTTATTAAGTGATGGTTTGACAAAATTCAGTGCCCCTCCAATCCCCTAGAATACAGTAACCTATGCTGAATTGCTCTCAGAAACTCTGTGCAACCATGCTAGTGGCTGCACAGAGGCTGCTGTACCTACCAGAAGTAAACCTAGGACTTGCCCCAGAAATGAACTGCCCTGGTGACATCCCAAATTGAACAGGATATACATATATAAAAGGAAAAATATGCAAAAATCAGGAAAAGCAATTCCCATAAAGTGCTGGGGCCATTCATTGAATCCCAGTCACTTGGGTTGCAGTAAGGGCTCTATTGCTCTGTACCTGGGAGTCAAGCACCACATTATGAAAAGTTATTATTATTATTTTCATAGTTTCGATAGGTAGTCATCCAAATACACCATATGAGAGAGAGAGAGAGAGGGAGAGGGGGGGGAGGGAGAGAGAAAGAGAGAGAGAGAGAGAGAGAGAGACAGAGAGAGAGGAATAGAGAGAGAGAGAGAGGGAGCGAGAGAGAGAGAGAGAGAGAGAGAGAGACACAGAGCGAGAGAGAGAGAGAGAGAGAGAGAGAGAGAGAGAGAGAGAGAGAGAGAGAGAGAGAGGGAGAGAGAGAGAGAGTGATAGAGAGAGATACAGAGAGAGAGAGAGAGAGGGAGAGAGAGTGGGGGAGAGAGAGAGACAGAGAGAGAGAGAGACAGAGAGAGACACACAGAGAGACAGAGAGAGAGAGAGAGACAGAGAGAGAGACAGAGAGACACAGACAGAGAGACAGAGAGAGAGAGAGAGAGAGAGAGAGAGAGAGAGGGAGAGAGAGGGAGAGAGAGAGAGAGAGAGAGAGAGAGAGAGAGAGAGAGAGAGAGAGAGAGAGACCTAATTAATACTATTATACTTTTTAAATGGAAATACTCACAAGATGGTTTTCATGTGTGACTTAAAATATAGGTGCAGTTAAGTGATTTATTTAAGTGGAGGCTGTAGGAATTGAATCCTGGAAGTACAGGATGCAGCTTATTTGTGGTATAGTGCCTTAATGGTCACCAAGGTGTAGTGGTCATAATTTAGAATATAATTACATTATAGACAAGTGGCACAGGTAACAGTCATATTATATAATAAAGGAAAACAAGAAGACATCCTTCTACGCAAAATGGAATTTCAGTCATGCATTATATCTACAGTGCATGTATGTGTATATAAGTGTAGCTATATATATGTATGATTATAATATGTTTTCTAAATACACCAGATGTAAGGCATACACTGGGAGGTACCATCTACAGTGAGGTACTATCTACAGTGTGAAATTCATGTATAACCATTAATGGTGTGGCTTGTTTTTTTTCCATGAGTGTGATCTTAGCAGTAGCCACCTATGCAGGCAGTCTGAACATTACTTCCCTAATATTGGCATGCTTTCTGCCTGCTTAATCAAGTATACAGCTGTAGATTTAAATGTAACTATTAACACTGCATCCCAGAGTCCAAGACCCAGCAGCCATACATGCAGTCTCTACAAATTCCGGCTGTGATGCAAAAAGAAAGGCAACAAACTTCTGTTTCAGCTTTCTAATGTTAACAGTAGTGTACAAACAGAAATTGAAGAGAGTTACAGTACATATATTTCATATAAGAGTGGGTTTATCGCACATATTTATATGAGAGTGGGTTTAAATTGCATATTTATATGAGAGTGGGTTTAAATTGCATATTTATATGACAGTGGGTTTTAATTGCATAATCATATGAGAGTGGGTCTTATCGTATGTGAGTGGGTAATTTTTCTATTGTACCGAGATCACAATGGGTGCAAATGTGGGAGTATTAAACAGCTGGATTTTGGGGCACCAGCTAGACACATGTTTAATAAATGTGGATGAGACAGCTGTAATTATTTGATAAAATGGTCTGAGCTCACAAGGCTATTCTAGAAAATCTCAAAAAGAAACTTAAACAAAAAGGAAAGAAAGTACCTGCCTCTAGTTGGTCAGCTTTTAATGACTGTCAGGAAGAATATAAGAATAAGGAAAATGAATATGTAGTTAGACGTTTAAAATATAGTTCTGCTAGATTAAAAACACAATTAATACATTGCATAAATGTGTAGGAGGTAATTTGCATGGTACCTGGGGACTTTACCCTTTAAAACAATTAGAAAAATTAAAGATAACTCAGCCTGATTCATCTAACGATGACTGTCCCCTAATTCCTTCAGCTGTATCTCCCCTTTTGACCATTCTGCTTTGTATGAAGCAGATAGCCCTCCCTCCCTAAGGGAGCAGGTAGTAGGAGAACGGCTCAGTAATAGCCCCTCTTTTATTTCACATGATACTTTCCAGGTCACTTCTAGCGCTTCAGCCCACCCTAAAGGTTCTGTTTATAACACTAGATTCTGGCAATAGCGACAACAACATGCAGTTTCAAATTCTGATCAAATGTTAGTGAGAATAGCAAATAAAAGTAGGTAGATCTATCCAAAACAAAAGCATGATCCTGGGACAAAATACGACAAAATAATTCAGCATTAAAAACAGTCCCTCAAATACTTTAAAGAAATACAAAAAGCTGATTGCACAATTTCCAATAATTATTGATAGAGGTGAATACAGGTCTAACCCAATTCTGAAACAAAGCTCAGAACCTATGTCAGCTTCTGATTGATCCTCTGATGATGATACTCTCACCACCAGCACATCATGTAACAATCAAATTCACCCCCAGAGGGAGGTATATATCCCTGCAGCAGCACAAGACAGTGATGCCAAGCCCACTATGAGTAGTCCATCCATGAACTGCAGTAGATTTTCAAACTAATCAACAGTTTCCTGAAAGATAGGGACTTTAGGAAGACTGAAACTTAAATGGGTATCATTTAGTGAATTCACTTCTCACTTCTCACCATAGCTACTCTCAACCTCTTAGCACAAAAAAACCTGGACAAAGCCAATAATGGCGGACTACAGCCCCAAAAATAGGGAAACATTTCTAATACTGATCTTATAAACTTAGAAAATTGCTAAAATAAAAGGTTTTGTGTTACTATTTATTTTCTGAAGAATATGAAGTCTGAAATTCAAATGCCTGTCATTATTTAGTGAATTCAATCCTTCACTGGTTTGCCACAAAAATTCAGAAAACCACAGATTTTATGAGGAACAGAACAAAAATATGAAGCATAAATCTGGGAAATTTTCACGAGTGGTGGTGGGTAGGGACTTTAGGATCTTGTCACCTGTACCCAAGGTACAGGGTTTGAGCCTGAGTGCCTACTCTAGCCACCAGGTATATTCATGTGGGGCATTTTACACACACACAGACACACACACACACACACACCAGCTTCCATACACATACAAACAAGCTTCTATACACATACACACAAGCTTCCATACACACACACACCAGCTTCCATACACATACACACACACACACACACCAGCTTCCACACACACACACACACACACACACACCAGCTTCCATACACATACACACACACACACACCAGCTTCCATGTACACACACCTACCTACCAGCTTCCATACACACACCCACCCACCAGCTTCCATACATACACACACTTAAACACACATGCACGTGCACACACACGCACACCAGCTTCCATACACACACACACACACACACACACACACACACACACACACACACACACCAGCTTCCATAAATGCCAATACCTCTGGAAAAAACGGCAGCAACCTTTTGCAAACCAAAACAGCAGCTTCCACTTCCATAAATACCTCTGCAACCAACGGCAGCTTCCAAAGGCAGGCTGGTAGCTTCCTCCATCCATAACCTCTGCATCTGTCCGGGCAATATACCTCTGCAACCAGCAGCAGCTTCCTCTATCCATAAGCACTGCAAAAAGCTTAAATCTCTGTCCGGGCAAATGGCAGCTTGCAAATCTCAGAGAAATAGCAACTCTTTAGGCAACAAAGCATTTATGTTCTGTTCCTGTTAACGGCTAAGGAACAGCCAGAAATGCATGCACATTGAGTCCTTGAACTCAAATCCGACAGGCTGGCAAGCCATTTCACAGAGCTGACATCATCGCACACATGATGACTCAGGAATCATGGCGCCCCATTATGTGGACCCCAAAACTTGGTAAAAAGCGAGTAATTTGGTACGGTTGGGAGGTATGCTGCTGACAATGGATTTCAAGTTATGAGGAATTAGTAAAGGCTTTGTTAGAATTATTAAAGAAAGATACCCCTGAGCTCTTACCCTGACAGAAGCATCGTGAACAAGCTTTTGTCCAGCTAAAAACTTTGCTTTCAAATCCTCCTGCTCTTGGGATGCCTGATTATTTAAAAAGATTTTTTTTCTATTCTGTTGTGAAAGAAATAAAGTAGTGTTAGAAACTATGTTTTAGACCTGTTGCTTATTTCAGTACAAAACTTAATTCTGTAACAGCAGCACTCCCCACTACCTTAGGGCAGTGGCCATAACAGGATGCATAGTAGAAATGGTGGCTACCCTAACTCTTGGACACAAGGATTTTGTTGCACTTCCACATTTTCCAAGTGAACCAAAAAATAAAAACACTCCAATGGCAGCCCAGTGGTACAAAAACAGTACAAACTTCAAAAACATTGACCACAGCATTCTGTTGAAGCTTTGTTCTTGAGAACTAAAACACAATATCTGTCTGCTTCAAGATTTGAACATGAATTGTTATTACTTAACAAACCTTTTCTGCAGGTTATCAGATGTCCACCTCTTAACCCTGCTTTTTAATTCCTACAGAAGATGAAGCTAATCCCCATGATTGTGTTTTTGTAGTTAACCATTTGCTTCCTACTAGATCAGATTTAAAATATGTCCCATTACCGAATTCTGAATTGCTTTTAATTGTCAAAGGATCCTATATTCGAAGAAAAAATGGCTTGTAAGTAGCAACTTTTTCTGTGTTTAGAACTAATCAAGTATTGTTGATGGGACAATTAAACAGACAAGGATCTATGCAGATAGCTGAACTTGTAACCTGAAGCATGTAAATTAGTAAAAGAGCAGTAACAATTTTTACAGATTCACGTCATGCTTATGGGATAGTTCATGATTTTGAGACACTTTAGAGAGAAAGAGGGTATATAACATCATCAGGAACTCTCATAAAAAATTCAGTTTTTGTTAATAAACTATTAAATATATTTTGGTTATCTAGGGAAGTAGCTGTGGTCAAGTATGCCGCTCATAAGATTGATGATTCTTACATTTCAAAGGAAATGCTTTTGTCAACTTCGGCCAGACAAGCTGCATTGTCTTATCCTGTTCAGGCCTATTTTTGCAGCAACTACAAGAAACTAATACACGTGTTTATTTACAGGAATTGTTGTCTTTTCAAAAGCCAGCTGAAGACTCCGAACAGGTATTCTGGATACGTGATGGCTGTAGCCCCTCCCCAGATGCAGAATGACACTATCCAGAAGGGAAGCTAGTAGTCCCAAATTCTTTTCCAGTTCAGTTGGTATGGGCTTATCATTTGTCCTCTTATTTGGTAAAATGCATTAATAAGACAAATTTTAACAGACTGCTATGTCCCTTACATTTCCAAAGTCATTCTGCATTTTAAAATAACGTATGCATAGAGTACAATGTGTCAAGAAATGTTTCTGTCCTTCTGCAGTCACTGAAAAAGCCATGGGGATATTTTTGTTGTATACATTGGGATTTCATTTAGTTACCACAAGTCAAAAATTCAAGTATGTTTTAGTGATTGTAAATGTTTTTTCTGGATAGGTTGAAGTTTATCTCTGTGCTAAGAATAATGTGATTACAGTTTCTAAGAAACTGTTGCAAGAGATCATACCCAGATTTGGTGCTCCTTGTTGTATTCAGTCTAACTGAGGTGCTCATTTTACAGGTCATGAAGATAAACATGCAATACGGTTGCCCGCACGGACAAGAAGCTTCAGGAATTGTTGAAGAATGAATCAGACTTTAAAAATCTGTAATTGTAAAATTTTTTAGGATAGTGGTCTTAAATGGCCAGAAGCAATGCCTTTAGTTTTATTTAGCATTTGTGGTGCAGTTAGTACCTCTAGAAAATACTCTTCTCAATAAATTCTTATATGAAAACACATGAAAATACCAGCTACATCACTGCCTAGTAATTTAGAGTTACAGGATGTTGATGAATCTGTGTTGTTTGTTGCATGCCTCTTGATTCTGTTTTACAGTATAACCATTCTCAGGTTATCTGAGCTCAAAAACAGCCTAACCTTACCTCTAACCATAATATCACTCTACCCTAGCCATGTCACACCAGGAGATTTTATATTCATCTGATTTTTTCCAGATGACACACCCTCCAACCAAGATGGAAAAGACACTTCCTGGTTCTCCTTATGACAGCTACAGCAATTCAATGTAAAAATCATCTGCTTGGATTCATGTTTCACATGTCAAGAAGGCTCTCCATTGTGACAGATATTGACAAGATGCCAACAACATCATTTTACTCACTATCAATGATGGACTAGTCGCATCCAATACCAGAAGAACAAACAGGGAGACTAACATGGCTGGAAGTGAGGCCTAGTGATCCATCAGTATCATTTGCAATAAATAAGGAATGGGAATTGGCCCAGGATTTGAGAAATGAGTCAGACTACCAACCACTGTTCATAGGACTCTTACCAGCTCAGGACCCAATATGGAGTTTGTTTGAAAATCGACACTATATGAACTGGGAGCAGGGCTATCTTCAAACAACTGAGCTTTTATGGCAAGGATACTGCCTCCAATATCTGTGTAAAATATAATGATTGCTTCATTCCTGGTCCAGAGAAATGTGTTAATCCTTTTGGAAAAAGATATTTTACAGCCTACCTGGTACCAGTAACCAAGTGATCACTAGTGTAGTTAATAATCACAGTGAATGGCCAGTCATTTCAGTTAATATTGTCATAAACTATTAAAATACTGTGGCTGGAGCTGATGGGTAGAATGGATTCTTTTTGTGTAGGATCATGGAATATATGATCCCGTGTTTAAGTGATCTGTTTCAAAGGATGGTTGAGGCAGGTTTTGTTCTGAATAAATGAAAACAGGCAATTGTAGTTCCCATCCTTAAGTGTCAGATCAGATCTAACTCTGATAGCTTTTGGCTTATTAGTCTGACATGTATATTAAGGAAATGTTTTGAGAATATGATTTGTCTTTTTGAAAGGTATTTCAACAGAGGCTGGGCATTTCCAGCACATTTTTGAAGTGCACTCTTGCTTAACTAATTTGCTTAGTTTTTATTTAAACCTTACAAGCTCTTTGAATTAATGCCTTGCAGTAGATGTGATTTATCTGGACTTTGTCAAAGCATTTCATATTGTGCCTCATGAAGAAATTTTAACCACCAGTCTGCAACAACTCCAAACAAACCCTTATATAATATGATGGGTGGCTAAGTGGTTGAAAGGAATGAGTTGTATTGTTAAGAGAAAGAACTGCCTTTTGGAAACCTATTGGTCTCAGTATTATTTGGTTCCACTTTCCCATTCAAGAGATTGTTTGGCTACGTAAATTTGCAGATGGCACTAAAACTGGTGGCTTAGTCACAGACACCCATGATCAAGGTGTACTTCAAAAATATCTTGAGACACTTGTGATGTGGTCCAAAGCAAGGAGTATAAGGTTTAATGCCAAAAAGTAGATGGTTATGTATTTTGGTAACAATAATCCTGGGTATCTCTGCATCAGAGATAATGACATCTTAACTGTAGCCAATCCTGATAGGGATTTGGGTGTCAAGGTAGTCTTGGGCCTAACATTTGAGTATCATAAAATGGATAATTAGAAGATGTCAAAGTATAATCCATGATTTTCTGCATTGTGTTTCTAGCAGGGATAAAAAAAAGTTTTGATTAATTTGTATACATCAGGGTTAAGACTTAGAATAGAATAATGCAGGTCATTTTGTTTCTAAGGTATATAACTTATCCCAGCTGAAGAAAATGGAGATAATCCAGAAAACTTTAACCAGTCATATAGTAGTGGTTAAAGAAAATGGAGATAATCCAGAAAACGTTAACCAGTCATATAGTAATGGTTAAAGAAAAATGGAGATAATCCAGAAAACTTTAACCAGTCATATAGTAGTGGTTAAAGACAATGGATATAATCCAGAAAACTTTAACCAGTCATCTAGTAGTGGTAAAAGAAAATGGAGATAATCCAGAAAACTTTAACCAGCCATATAGTAGTGGTTAAAGAAAATGGAGATAATCCAGAAAACTTTAACCAATCATATAGTAGTGGTTAAAGAAAATGGAGATAATCCAGAAAACTTTAACCAATCATATAGTAGTGGTTAATGAAAATGGAGATAATCCAGAAAACTTTAACCAGTCATATAGTAGTGGTTAAAGAAAATGGAGATAATCCAGAAAACTTTAACCAGTCATATAGTAGTGGTTAAAGAAAATGGAGATAATCCAGAAAACTTTAACCAGTCATATAGTAGTGGTTAAAGAAAATGGAGATAATCCAGAAAACTTTAACCAGTCATATAGTAGTGGTTAAAGAAAATGGAGATAATCCAGAAAACTTTAACCAGTCAAATAGTAGTGGTTAAAGAAAATGGAGATAATCCAGAAAACTTTAACCAATCATATAGTAGTGGTTAATGAAAATGGAAATAATCCAGAAAACATTAACCAGTCATATAGTAGTGGTTAAAGAAAATGGAGATTATCCAGAAAACTTTAACCAGTCATATAGTAGTAGTTAAAGAAAATGGAGATAATCCAGAAAACTTTAAACAGTCATAGAGTAGTGGTTAAATATTTGGGCAGTAGGGAAAGACTTCAATATCTATCGCTATTCCTCATAGGGTGCAGACTGCTGTGAGGTGACCTGATCTTGTTGTTTAAATGTTTAAAGAATGAATATTTGGTGGCCACATTCTCTGAGCATGATCTAGTCAGTAGGAATAAGAACTTGTTTGTGGAGTTACTTTAGTCAAGATCTCACATTCAGAGTACTTTTTTTCATCATTGAGCTGATAAGACTCTTGAATGCCCTACCTAAACAAATTAAAAATATTGGGAGTCTAGAACTTTTGAAGAAGTCTGTGAATTTATTGTTTGGTCTGAGGGTATTTCGCCATAGACTATCCTGTTGCAAACATTTAAATTGCCTTATTTAGGCTCTCAGTCTGTATCTCTCTACACTGAACGTTTTAATGAATTGGTTGAAGGTTGTATATAACATCGTTTGGGTTTAGGACCTGCATGCTATATGACAATGAAATCTACATGATTTGAGGTCATAGAGTAAGGAGTTGAAAATGCTAAAGAGTACTGAAAGAGGTTTAGAGCCCTGGGGAACTCTGTGGATAATACTCTTGGGGACAAATAACTTGCTATTGTATTTAACAGTAATGGTTCTGCAGGAAAGATAGTTTCAGAACCATGGTGAAGGTTGCAGAGCTGGAATGTGCCAGGAAGTTAATAAGGAAGGATTTTGTGAGTAAGAATTTTTTTTGAAGTGAAAAAAAGGGCATTTATGAGATAGCCTTAATTCATATTAGTGAGAATGTTGTCTATAATCAGGTGTAAAACCATTTGTGTGCTTCTGTTTTTAATAACCTTATGCTGGAGAAGGGAGCATACATTGTACTGGTATAAGAAGTCAGTAAGTTGCTTTCTAGTAATTTAGCTACATATACTAGCAGGGAGATTGGAGTAAGTCAGTAGTTTTTCAAGGTTTAGTACAGTTTGGAATGGGTATGTATACAGCTTGTTTTGTTAAATCAGGACATTTTTGTTGCAGGAGGGATGGGTTACAAAAATAACAAATATGAGAGGTTAACAGTTCTTCAGGTAACTGAAGGAACCAAGGAATTAGTCAGTCATCCCATTGTTCTCCCAGTGAACAATGGGATGGGCAAATATTGTAAGAGGTTTCTTGTTTTTGAAAGAAGTCTTTCTGAGGTAGGAGGGTATGTAATGGATGAGTGGTGTACGTTTGATGGAATTAGTGGATGAAATGACTGTGGGGATGTTAGAGAATTCTTTGACAAATTCTTCTGGTGTGGTGGTTATGGAAGAAATATGCATTTTGGAGTGAACTACTAGTTGGTTATTTACAAAATTTTTTGTGATGATACGAGGCAAAGGTATTTTGGGTTGCCGGGTTGTTTTTTTTTTTTTTTGCTTAATTTCATAAGGCAGCATGTTTGGTTAGGTCAGTTAGAGCCTCTGTTTTAGTTTCACATGTTCATGCTCTGTCATTTTGTTTGAATATTTCTGTATTTCAGTTGTCATCTAAGGAAGGTGTAGGACCTTACAAAGACATGAAGAATGTGAACAGGGCTAAATTGTAATGCTATAGATGGTATTATTTGGAAAGGCTGTCAGTAGAACATCGACTATTTGATACTTTGCATGGAATTTGTAATGCTATGCAGGTTATTAGATTACAAAGGTGGCAAAGTACTGAAAGTGAACTACACAATGATCATTGGTGTTGGGATAGTTGATTGCAATGGATTGGTTATAAGGATAGCAAGAAGTAGATGAATGTTTGTGCGAAAATTAGCCCTAGTGTGTTTTTGAATGAAGGTAAGGTTGAGCTTGTGGACAAAGCAAATAATGCTTGTAAACATCTAGACTGCTGGCATTGAAGTCACCTAAGATATACATTGTGTGGCTAGTGAACAATAAGTTTGAGAGATATAGGAAGGGGCATTCAATTGAATTGGTGGTAGATATAACCTTTTTTGACATAAGGATGTTAACGAGTATCCGGTCAAAGCCAGATTCATCTGCAATGAATGAAGTGGCTTTGATTTGGTAGTCAAAATGGTCCCTGGTGAGAAGCTTGCACCCTATACAAATATGAGATCTTGGTATGTGTAGTCTAATTATGCTGTAATGGTGCTAGTGGGCTTGACGGTTGGCAGTATGGGGGTTAAGCCATGTTTTGCTTGAATAACAGACATCCAGAATATATTGTGATATCTTGAGGTGTATATTTTCATGTTTATTGGGTATTATGCCACGGTTTGATATACAGATATTTAGGATTTGTGATTTGGGGTGTAGGATATATGTTGTTACATAATAAGGGTGCTGCAAGAGGTATTTGGGCCTGATCTGGCATAGTTACTCTTGCAGAGTAATGCTAAAAAAGGGTGAACAATGGTATGAGGTGATATGTGTGTGTGATATGCGAATTTGCTTGTTGCAAGAAGGTAGGGTGTGTGGTATTTCCCTTCAATGGGAAGGATAGTGAGGTAAAGTAGGTGGCATTATGGAGCTGTTAGTGGCCAAGAAAACTTGATGCTGGTCAGCTAAGAAAGATCTACTGGCAAGAGAACAGATTGCAGAGGTTTGGGCACATGTGCAGAAAAGAAGAAGACAATCTGGTGAAGATGAATTGGAACAAACAGGAAGAAGGCAAGAGGAAACAAGGGTGTCTGGCAAAGAAATGGATGGATTGCATTACAGAAGACCTGCAATAGTTAGGCATGACTGTTGAAGAAGGTAGGGGAGTGGGACTGAATCAAGAGAGATGGCGACAGTAGACACGACACCCCGATCCAGTGCAGAAAATGGGGAAAATAGGAACTGATGATGACGATGACATGTTTGAGGTTGTAGAATTCCCCCAGATAATGGAGAGGCAGTTGAAGACTCCTAGGAGACTGGTGTTTGATTTAATGCATTGTACCTCCATGCTAGTTGGGTAACAGGTATTGGCTGAGGGAGACATAGAGGGGATCCTAGAGTTAGTTATGATATGTTGAGGAATTCTATTAATAGCAAGATGGACATGAAAAAGGTCCAAGCCATTATCTTGTCTAACTAGTCTGGATGTATAATTCTTTCTTAAGAATCTGGAGATCCCGCTACTTTTAGTGCCTTCATCTAGTGTGTTGGGGTTGACTGTGTGGTATGCATTGAAACCCTACACTAATGGATGCTTTCACTGTTTTTAAACACCTTTATTGAATTATCACTTGTAACATAGCAGGTCTGCATGATGATGCATATATCAATTTTCTTGTAGGGAGTGGAGTTTTTTTCTTAAGGCTCCTAGGGTTGAGCAGCGATATTTTTATCTGGATTCTGTTTTGTTATGTTAGGAGACTGATGTTGCCTAAAAAAGGCAGTATGGACATGGACAAAGATCTACCCAATATACAAAAGCCTTGGATGTATAGGTGCAGGCCATCCCTGGCCAAGCAGTCAGGACTGTCTTCCATCTCCTCCCAGATTGATCTATACTGTGCCCCTTTTGGAAGATTTAGAAATATATATTTCAAACCTCTGCATTTATTCTAAGTTTAGAGATCACTTTCTGGTATCTGGATATTTGAACAGAGTATTCCTTATAATATTTATTTGTTGCTTTTATCCACGAGGGACATCAGTGCTGCTAAACAGGAGGTATATTTATGGTTTGTCATCTAGTCATCCAAGCTACATTTGAATGGAGTAAGCAGCATACTTTATGTGGAGTGGAAAACGGTTCCTTAGAAGTGGTATTCTCTGTGATACATACCTGCCCCTCCAACATGTCCTATTTATATTGCAAAAGACATTGAGATCCCTTGAGCAGGTGTTCACACTACCATTGGACTTGTAACCGAGTTATAGATATAACAACATGGGGTCTGATAAGGCTCTGTAAATGAGGAAGAAGCCCACTAGACATAAATGCTTTCTTTTTCTTCCAGATGCAACTGAGAGCAGTGCTCTGACCTAATGACTTGTTGTAGTCTGTGCCAACTACAGAACACTGTAAGTAATGTGCAGGCAAAGTTCCAGGCAGTAAGCATATAGGTGCAGGCAAAGTTCTAGGCATTAAGCATGCAGTATGAATTAGATGTGCTTAAGAATTCTACTGCAGATATGTGCCTGCACTAAGACATGGATGGATTTTATTATTTGCTGAGTGACAAAACTGTAGCTATAGTTATAGAGAACAAAGTATACAGTATGTCACCAGAACAATAACATATATAGTTCAGCATCAGCAAGACAAGTGACAGAGTGACAGACAGTGATGTAGGGAGGCACATGTTGGTGTAATTAGTCGAAGCGTAATGGATAATTAGTTGGTACAGGTTAGAACAAGTCATTTAGTCAGAGCACAGCTCTTGATCACATCTGCAAGAAAAGTAACAGTTATGTTTTGTGGGACTTACCTAAGAGGAACTATAATAATGAAACAGTTATGTTTTGTGGGACTTACCTAAGAGGAACTATAATAATGAAACAGTTATGTTTTGTGGGACTTACCTAAGAGGAACTATAATAATGAAACAGTTATGTTTTGTGGGACTTACCTAAGAGGAACTATAATAATGAAACAGTTATGTTTTGTGGGACTTACCTAAGAGGAACTATAATAATGAAACAGTTATGTTTTGTGGGACTTACCTAAGAGGAACTATAATAATGAAATACAATTTTCTTCATGCACAGTCACTGTTACAATGCACTGAGTGGTTAGGCATGACATTCACTGTATATCACTATATATCTTACATTATTGATTGGGTTTGGGTGTAAAATACCAGTGGTTACACCAACCACTCAGTGCTCTGAGGAAAGAACAAAGGCAATGAGAACAGTAAAGTCGAGCTGCATATTTACTGCAATTATCCTATAGGGTTAGATATTTGAAAACCTGGGGAACGTTAAGCAATATATATTTCAAACCTCTGATTATATTTAAAGCTCAGAGATCACTTTCAGGTAGCTGGATATCTGGACAGTGCACTCATTATGAATGGCTAGGAATAACAAACACATTGCTCCTAGATGTTTTCAGCCTACCTTTACAACTTTGGAGTGGCCATCTGCACTGCAGCCATGTCAGTGCATCAGCGCAGTAGGCGCAAGTTAAAGGTAAGGCTCTACATATGTGCCAATCAGAAAAACAGATTTAAAACAGAAAAGCAAGACATGAAGTTTACTGCTGCCAAGTAGGGGTGTGCATAATATATTTTAACCATATTTTTTGCAAAACTGATGCAGTTAACATAATAATCTTGACAAGATGTAAAGATTAATTGTGGTTGATGATGGAATGTGAGTTTCATTTGTTTCTTGTTTCTCCATATGTATCCTGCTTGTTGCTGTATATTGCATGTACGGACAATGCAAAGATTCATTTAGCAGGATGCAGCTTGTTAGAATGACTACAGAGAAAACGAAATGCTGTTTTCAGCACCAAGCAGGAGACATGCTGGGAAATATGCAGAAATAAATGCCTGTGTAGTTTGAGTTTGTGGCTTGTAAGAGATGAGTTAAATGGCATTTATCAAAAAATTATAAATATCCAAAAACTGACAATATTACATGGAGAACAAAGCTTTAAGAACACTCCTTGCAGAAGACCATGTGTCGAACTCTGTGGTCAACATGTTTCAGGGAAAATTGTTCCCATTTTCTGGGATTACTTTAACATCTCACATCTTCTCTGTTTGTGGTTTTATTTTTATTTTACTTTTTTATTTTATATTTGTTTACGGGGGTAGTACACTGAACATTTGGAGCTGCTGCTCAGGAGAAATAATTCACAAAAGAGAAAAAATTGTAACAGAGAGGCAATAAGCTCTTCATGTCAAAAAAAACTGAACAGAAAGTAACAATATATGACAAAAAACTGTATGCTAATGATTTATAGATGCAACAGTAAAAATGATAAGAGAAATGTATATTTAAAATTTTCCATGATAATGTTTTAGATTTACATTATGGTGGAAATGCTGTGCGGTAATAAGAGTCAGAGCAGGGGAGGTAAGGGTTCGTGGAGTTAGGAGGGGTTAGTGGTTGAGAGAGATAGAGAGAAAGAGAGTAAGGCTAGAGATTAAAAGGCACTTGAGTAACGTGGTCTGTTGAGTGGCAAGTATGGTTTAATTTAGTGTGGAGGAATCTTTGAAATATACGTCTGAAGGTGGAGAAGGGGGATTCCTGTAGTGTAGGAGCAAGAATGGGGGAAAGAGTGGTTGGAGCAGTGGAGCCTGATTTGTGGGAGCTGGAGCTGTAGGGGGTGTGCTGTTCGGGAGCAGCTTTTGAGTGGTTATAGTGTATGTTTGCCATAAAGTTTTGCAGCTAGTGGTGTGAATAATTTAGGTGGTTGATCTGACTGATAATGTATCACCCACGTTGAATCCTTTATGATTAGAGAAGTATGGAATTTGTTGTTTATTTTCTGCTTAATGTCTTATAATGCAGGTATTTTTACAGGTTTTTTATGTATTTTAGGGGAAAGTGAATGGTCTTAAAATATTCCCTTTTAGCTGAGTCTGTGTGATCTTACTGAAGGTACATACAAAAATTAAGCGAGTTTGGTACCTTCACATAAAGGGTAGAAGTTGGATTGCCCCAGCAAAATAACATGTTAATGTATGTGTTTTGGGGGATTGTTTTCTTTTCATATTTTTCTCCTAATTTCTGATGTATTGAATGATATTTTGGGGTCAGCATAGTGAAGCATTATGGGCATCTACTGCAGAAAATAAAAGTCCTCTCTTTACTGGGTCTGCATCAATCCCAACCTACCTTACTGAAAACAACTACATAGTATTTCTTATTAGATACCTGCTATATTATAATATATATTATATAATAATAGAATAATAATATAATAATATAGTATATAATATATATTATAAAGGCATTAGGACAGAAACAGCAAGTCAGAAACAGCAAACAACAGAAAAAGCAAGACAAAGTTTCTGAAGGAGGACTGCACCCATTGTAACCTGCAATGTGGGAATTCGTCCCCACATCCCTGACCTCTGAATACTCTAACACCAATGCTGCATTAACTAAAAGAAAAGGGAATAACTTTAGCTCTGATTTATTTAGGATTTATTTATTTTATTTATCATTTGTTGACCATGTTAGTCTCAATAGGCAGTGGACTCTTTTTAAAGGAGACCCTTGTTGGTGTTTATACTGACTAGGAAAAATTTAGCCAAGGCACTGTGCAACTTTTCCTACAGTACAGTTTCATGATTTTTATGGAGACTGGGAATAATAAGTTGCTGTTAAAGTGGCTTTATCATACAGGAAATGAACAAAAGACTGTGCAATGTTTGCAAAGTAGAGGAGACAATACAGTATGCATTATTTGATTGCATAAGAGTTAAGATATAGGTCCATAGGTTCATAGGATGATACTAGGCTATTGGCCTGGAGGCCCTTATAAGACTAGCCAAGAATTTTTCCCATGTTCCCTCAAAGTCAGCCCCTGTTTTCCCTGTCCAGCAGGGACACAGGTGGGGTCCCAGGGGTGTATTTTATGTTTCCCATCCAGTCATCCAAGTTTCTCTTAAAGAGAGCTAGAGAGGTACTATGCTTGACATGGAGAGGGAATCTATTCCACAGATGGGGGAGACTTTGGGACACAAATCTATCCCACCAATAAGTTCTATTAATGTCACAGACCAGGTTAAGGCCTTGAGTGCAGGTTGCTTGAGTGGAGTTTGACTTACAGATACGCAGCAACTCCATCAAGGCTGGGTCTGAGATGGCCTTGTATGTCAGATACAGGCCACCTCTGAGCAAGTCTGTATGAGACTAAGTAGAAGGACAGGGCTTTTAGCCTATCTGTATAGATAGGTGTTTGAGACCCTGGATGTTCCTGGTCAGGAACCTCTGTGGTCTCTCCAGCTGCTGCATGTGCTTGGCAAGGTACATGCCAAGGGGGCATTATACTCAATAATGGGTCTGATAAGGGAGGACTACAGGGATGTTATGACCTCCTTGTTCCTGGATGAAATACCCTTATTTATGAGGTGGGTCATGTAGAAAGCCTTCCGTGTAATGGAGGTAATGTAGTGGTCAAAAGTCAGGTTGCTATCAACCTGGGTGCCCAAGTCCCTCACGACTAATTGCATGCTTAATACATTATTAATGTGATAATTAGTGGGGATGCCATTTTCCTCAAAGGGGATAATGATGCATTTCTTGGCATTCAGTTTGAAACATCCTTCTGACAACAGTCATTAGTTTGGGTAAGGCTCTCCTGGAGGATGTTCACACCACTAGGGGAATTTAAGACAGAGCACAGCTTGCAGTCATCTGCAGACTTGGTCAGCCACAGACCACTGGTTTTGGCTTGCACCTCAGAAACGTATATCCCAAACAGTAGAGGCACCAAGACTGATCCTTGGGGTACGCTGCTCGTTACGGGTCTACTACTAGAGGTGGCTTCCCCTACTTTGGCTGAGTGAGTTCTATCAGTGAGCCAGTTAGCTACCCATCTGGTAACATATGGGTTGATGCCTAGCTGGGAGAGTTTATTATGCCTGAGTGGGGAATAATGTCAAAGGCTTTGGCTAGGTCAAGGTAGGTGGTGTGCACCATCTTCCTCTTGTCCATTGCTTTAGTGGCTGTTTTGAAGAAATCAACTAAGTTTAACAGGCATGATCTCCTTTTGACAAAACCAAATTGGGTGGGGTCAAGAATTTAGGGGTTGCCAATGTCCTTGTTTATAAGGTTTATGATAATGTGTTCCATGGCCTTGCAAATCAAGCTAGTTAGGCTGATGGGCCTATAATTGCCTGGATCAGTGGACGCCCCACCTTTGTGTCGAGGTATGACAGTGACTATCCTCCGTTCAGCTGAGACAAAGCCAGTGCTCAGGCTTTGGTTGAATAGAGTCCCTAATGGAGCTGAGAGCTCATGCCTGAGTTCATGTAGGATACAGCCATGGATGTTATCAGGTCCCATGGAGACTGTATTTTTTGCTTTTGAGAAGGCATTAAAGACCTGCTCCCTTGTGGGAGGAATTATTTAGAGTGGGAATGCTATCAGAGATACAGCAATAAATATAAACATGGTACTTTATCATTATTATAAGAAACATAATAATGAGAATTATGAAAGTATAGACAGAACTGGGAATTTAATAAAATCCATGTAGGCATAGTTTAAAGCCTACATGGAAGGTACCCTGGCTGTGTATGCTGTACCCCCACAAAAGCACGCCATGCATATTAATGTAGTCATGTTACTGAGGGGTAGACATGTAGAACAGTTATTGAATCAGTGTAGGGAGTGTGTTACTGTGTCCAGAGATGACTATCACACCTCCTGTACTGTCATAGTGCCAGATATCAGTGTATGCATATGTAATAAAAGTTTTTTTTTTTGTGTGTTTGTGTGGTGCTGTGTGGCATGCAGCAATGGACACATGCCAGACATCTAAAAATAGAATCCGGACACATTTAATTATGAAAGCAAAGGTCAAGTTTAAGCAAAGCTGAGTGGGTTTGCACGCAGCGCCTCGGTGCTTAAATGTAGTGGAGAGCTATATGTAAAAGTATAGCAACAGTCTATATAGCCAAATAGAGTGACAGCCATATGTGCAGTAGGTGCAGGTTTCGAGCAAAGAGATAGATTATTTTGTAAATACACATTATGAGAATAATGTTAAATCCCGATTACATTTCCTATGATTACAGAGAGAAGTTATTACATTTATTTTGCAAATACACATTTATGAGAAGTACTATTAAACCGTGATTGAATTTTGTATGAACACACAGACAGGTTATTAATCATTTATGTTGTAAATACACATGATGAGAAGTATGTTTAAACCCTTGGTTGCATATTGTATACATGCACAGACATGTTATTAAGCATTTATGTGGCAAATACACACTTATGAGACGTATTTTTAAATCCTGCTTTGCTGCATTCAGCTAAGCTCTGCTAAGCACAGCTAAGCATTGCCAAGCACTGCTTAAAGAAGGACTGTTTTAGCTGCGCTTAGCTGGTTTGCACATTGCTAAGCATTGCCAGTTTAAGCACTGCTCAGCTAAGCTTAGCGGGTTTTGTGCGGTGTTAAGCAGTGTGCTGCATTTTTTTTAAATTACCCAATGGTGGTAAAGGGTGGCAAACAGGCTTATTTAGCTGCAACAGGCAGGACTACAGCAGAACCAGTTGGAGTTTGAACTTGGCAAGAACTTCAGCAGGTGTTGGAGAGGGTGAAGGTTTCTGGGCACAGCATTGGGACATTCTGGAGTCCAGGGTCATGGTTAGACTCATCGTTAAATACCAAGTCATCTGGCTGCTATAGGGCCAGTACCAGGGGTCAGAGTACAAGTTGCAGGCCTAGGACTGGCTGGCACACAATCTCACCAGTGCAACTGGTATCCCCCACACAGGTGAGCAGGTGCATCATCATTAAGATGACCTGAAGCATCATACGGGGGGTCTCTTGTCCACCTGGGTCCAATATTCTTGTGGTGGGAATGCCCCACATGTTTGTAAGTACTGTTTGCATTGCTTTACCAGTACCTAATCAGAATGTGCGATAGACGGGTACGCATAATGGTGTGCTTCTCACCCTACAGCTGTAGAGGAGAGGGCTCGTAACCTAGAGGCCCATGCAGGGTGCCTGGCCAAGTTGCACAGCGAATGTGGTGAGTACAGATGTATCTTGCAATCTATAGTCATATAAGCAAGAATAATATATTAACTGCCATTACGTATATACAGATTTGATTGTACTGCAATGAATGTGGTTATAGAGTTGGACTGCAATAAGTGAGTAATGCCAGGTATAGTTCAATAAAGATGAATGGATGAATTGTGAGAATGTTAAGGAAATAAAATTTCGACTGCATTCATTGTAGAATTACATCTGTATTGCAACACCTGCATTACATGAACTGTTCTGCAATAAAGACTGGAAAAATATACCACTCACTGCATGAAGTCACCTCTAATAAAGCTGTGTTTTGTAATATGTGTGTATTTTGGGCTGTTTATGAAATCGAGTATTGCACCTGCTGTGAACTAAAAACACAAAGAATACCACTAAGTGACTGAAGGTTAGCCAATAAAGAGTGTTTTCACTAAACTGTAGATTTAGAGCTATATATAATGCATTATATTTGTTCTGCACTAAGATCTGAAGCAATAATAGGAACACCCAAGGTATATTGTGTATATCAGGATTGTCTTGTATTAACCATTGCATTTCAGCTATATGCATTCCTGCTCTTAGGTATGCTGATGCAGGCAAGTATGAAACTGTAATAGCTGTAGACTGCAAATATACCATCTGCAACTGCATATGGGTCAGGTAGCCAACCCAGCACTCCGATATGGTTTGTACTCATCACAGATATTTCTACCCACTGGGGGTATATTGTCTACACCTGCATTCCATGTATTAATGCACAGTTCTCCTACTAGCTCTGTCATGCATGAATCTCATGCATGTGTGTTCAAGTGTCACTGCAGTCTTGTATAACACTCTGACTCTATTACCAGGTCATATTTTGTAACAGGTGAGCTCTAGGTACATATCAGTCAATCAGTATGTAGCAGTCACTCAGTAGTTCAGTTTGATAAATGATAGGTGTGATTCACATTTTGTCACACACAGACCAGGGTTCGAATTCTGTGACAAGTACTACTAAATATTATTGAATCAGTTATGTATTGTTAACAGATGTTCTCCCCACAGGAATTACAGGTAAATAAATGTCTGTAGTAGCCATTAGAATGGGTTAATAATTTGTGTGCTCAGATGTACCAGAGTGTTAAAAGCATTGCTCATTGTTGACAAATGGCAGTTTCAGGTGTACTCTCTGGTCCAACTGGTGAATCTGGGCATTTTGAGGCAATGTTACAGTTGCCTCATGTACACAGACAACCCTCTCCTCCTTCCACCAAACACTAATACATGTGAGAGATGCAGTTATATAGCCAAACTGGAGGCTAAGCTCTCTCAACCCAAGACTGGAACAGGCAGTAAAGAGGAGAAGGGAATTACTTGGATCACACCACCAGTCTCACATAGACCTATGAAACCAGCTCCGGCAAATAAAAACACTCATAAATACATGAAAACATACTTGGATGCTCTAAATAAAAATCTGCAAAAGCAACAGAGACCTCCAAAGCAGACATCCAAGCAACCTCCACCCCCCCCAACACAAACCATGAAACACATACTTCGCAAAACCAGTGTGCCATGCAATCACAGCCCTTAAGGCAAAATAACATACCCAACACACTAGCAATAGGTAATTCTATAGTCAGGCACACTGACGTCCAACTCACTAGGCTGAACAAGGAGAAGGTTACTGTTAGCTGCCTGTCAGGTGCCAGGATCCACCACATAACACAAGCACTCAGGTCACTCAAGAAAAAGTACAAATATGACTCTGTCATTGTGCATGTTGGTGTGAATGACCTGAGCCATAACTCCCTGGACTACATGAAAAGAGACATGGAGGAGCTCTCTGATCACGTAGCCCAGGCTGGTATGACCCTGACTCTAAGTAGCATCCTGCCTTCACCAAGAATGATACCATGGTATAGAGAAAAAAATATCAGTTTCAATAATTAGCTAAGCTTCTGGTGTCATTCAATCGGGATCCAGTGTCTGTCAGCCTGGGATGACTTACTCGACAAGCCACTCTGCTTAGCTAGAGACGGGTTGCACCTGTCACCGTTAGGTTTTCAAATACTGGCCAAGGCTCTTGCCACCCCCATAGTGCCTTTTTTAGGCAAGGCTCAAAAGACAAACCCACTGCCATAAATAGCACAAGTAACAAAAAACTGAGGGTAATGCTACTCAATGCTAGAAGTCTAAACCTCAAAATGCATGCACTCGAGGCACTCCTCAGTATGGAGAAAATTGATATATGTGCAGTAACAAAAACCTGGTTTAAGGCTCCAGAAAGCACCGCAGCACTACCAGGCTACAACTCATACCATACATTTCGGCCACAAAACCTGGACGGAAATACAAAAGGCGGTGGAATATCCATATTCATCAGGGATGCCCACACCTTCAGATTAGTGGCACAACACAATGCTTCAGAGATCATCCACGTACAACTAACAATGGGCAAAACTGCTATTCAAATTATAGCTTGCTAAAGATCACCCACCATGTCCCAGGACCCCCCCTACTTCACATTCCTGGAAACACTGGGAAACATAAAGGTCCTACCAAACACCCTGCTATTGGTTGATTTCAATTACCCAAACATTAACTGGGAGAACTACTCACGTACAAACTCCCTTGCCCAACATTTCCTAGAATTTATAAACTCAAATGCCCTGGATCAACTGGTCAACACCCCCACCAGCGGTGACAACATATTGAACCTGGTCATCACCAACATGGGCGACCGGTGTTCCACACCAGAGGTCAACCACTAGCTGGTTAGATCTGACCATAAACTAATCACTCTGGATATCCACATTCCGCCAACACCCCCGGTCAAAGAAACCACCGTGAAAAACTTTTCAAAAGCAAACTACACCGAGGTGGGAAGTTTCAAAGCCCCCATGCTAAAGGATAATGCTGTCCAAGCTGCAAAATCCTTTACTAATGCATTCTACGGACACCTACAAAAATGCATGGAGTGTGCTATCCCAAACAAAACCAACACTCACTCCTCCAAGAAAAGGAAACCAGTCTAGTGGACTCCTGCCATAAACAAGCTATACAATAGAAGGAGGAAACTAGTACAGAAAAGAGCAAAATCCCAAGAAGGGAAGACATCCCTGATCAGTATCAGCAAGAAACTATGCTCACTTATAAAATCATCCAAGGCTAGCTTCGAAAGAAAAATTGCCATGGACTCCAAAGATAACCACAAGACATTCTTTAGTTATGTCAAGAATCTAAGTGGCAATTCTCAGATCTGCTCAGAATTAGTGCAGAATGGCACAAAATACACTGACTCGACCAATATAGCCAACATCCTGGCAGACAGGTTCAGTGCAAATGTCACCCCTCTCTCACCCCCAATAGGGTCCATAACTATACCAGAAGAATGTAGTGCCCCTGAAATCACAGACACTCAGGTTAAAACAGCTCTCTCCCAAGCCAAAAACATAGCAGCAATGGGGCCGGATGGTGTCCTAGGCTGCATCCTACAGGAGCTTAAAGATGAACTAACCCCTCACCTAAACACACTGTTTAAACTTAGCCTCTCCACAGGCTACATGCCCACAGAGTGGCGCACAGCAACGGTTATTCCCCTCCACAAAGGTCCCCAGGAACTATCACCCTATAAGCCTGAATAGCTTGGTCTGCAAAGCTATGGAGTGCATCATCATGGATCTCATTAACAGAGACATTGGGAACCTACAAACACTGGACCCAGTTTGACTTTGTTAAGGGCAGATCTTGCCTCCTAAACCTGGTGGACTTCTTTGAGACAGTTACCAAGGCTATAGATGAGGGAAAGGTAATCCACACAGCCTACCTAGACCTCGCAAAGGACTTCGACACCATTCCCCACTCAGGTATTATAGACAAGCTCACCAGCCTGAACATAAACCCGTATGTCACAAGATGGGTTGCCAAATGGCTCATGGACAGAACCCACATGGTAAGAGTTGGGGGAACTAGGTCTGACTCTAAACCGGTTACAAGTGGCATTCCCCAGAGCTCAGTCCTAGGACCCCTCCTGTTTGGCATAAACTTCTCAGAGGTACAGGCAAGAACAGGAAGACTACGGCTGACCAAGTTTGCAGACGACTGCAAACATGGGGCTATAATTGATTCTCCAACTGACACAGACATCCTCCAAAAGGGTCTCACTGAGACAGATACCTGGTGTCAAAACCATGGCCTCAAGCTAAATGCCAAAAAGTGCATAGTCATCCCATTTGGAAAAAAACAAAGTACCCACAAACTACCATATAGGTGGTAGCCCCCTAAATACAGAAGACATAATAAGGGATCTGGGGACCCAAGTACATAGTAACCTCTCCTTTGATAATCACATTGCCAAAGTGGTTAGAAAATCCTTCAATGTGGCCCACCTAATCACAAAAGGGTTTTCATCCAGATCGAAAGAAGTCATTTGGGCCCCTCTATGCATCACTCATCAGACCCCTCATAGAGTACAATGCCCCATTTGGGATGTACCTTACAAGACACCTTCAACAACTGGAAAGACCACAGAAGTACCTCACCAAGAGGATCACTGACCTCAAGCAGATGCCCTATGTAGCTCAACTGTAGAAACTCCAGCTGTACTTGGTTGCATACCGCCTACTCAGAGGTGATCTCTGCTTGACATACAAGGCCATGTCCAACCCAGAATTGATGGACATGCTCTACCCAGAGAAAACCATATCCCCTCAAGCCACACGCTCCAGGGATCTAAACCTCACCACAACAATAAACAGGACATGCTGGAGGGATAGATTCCTGTCCCAGAGACTTGCTATGCTCTGGAACAAGATTCCAGTCTACATTAGGCAGAGCTCCTCGCTAACCCTCTTCAAGAGAAACCTTGAGGAGTGGATGGGAAACAGAAAGTTTACCCCAGGGATCACTTCAATGGCTCTGCTGGACAGAGGCACAGGGAACTAATCTAAGGTGGGTGGGGGGGGGGGGGCGAAACCCAACACATTCTGGCTTGACTTATAAATGCCTTCAGGCAGATAGCCTAGAACCTACCTATGAACCTATGAACCTGTGATAAGATGCCAGAAAATAAAGGCAACACGTACAATACTAATAAAAGTTAATACAATAAATAAAATGTGTAATCTTGGTATTGCTGTATGCCTGGTATGTTTGTGAATGTCTGCTGATAGTCTAACCCCATGCCTGCCACGGACGGCATGATAGTTGTAAACTCTCTGTACTGTGATACATGTCTCTCAAGTGTTATGCTGTCACAGACTGTGATCACTGGTGCCTAATCCCTCAGTTACAGATCTATTATCAACATGATTTATATCAATAGTACAGTCACACTACAGCAGTCCACAGTACACCTTGGTAGTCAAATATGTCCTCCTTACATGTAATAGTCCCCTGTAGTTGTGTACCTGTAGGTGTTACAGCTTGGCCCATACTGTCCCATGCGGACAGCTTGAGAGGTATGTATGTGCTCCTGAAGCTATAAGGCACTTGTATACATAAAGTAAGGGCAGATCTGTAGAGTATATAAGAGTAATGTTGCAAACAATATAGCCTATACTGGTATAACTGGACTGTATTTCTCTCTCTTCCCACTCCTTATCTGCATCATAATTTATTATTGTTATACATCGGTTACGGTTTACTATTAAAATATGTTGTTCTCAAAACATTATGTTGGGCCTTGTGTTTTACTATTATGTATTACAATGGTTGCATACTAACATACCTTGATGAATTACCTATGTTGTTGGCCTTATGCCGTAACTGTTACTGGCATGCTGTTATTATACTGACTGTTATCTCACTTGTTCATAGGTTCATAGGTTCATAGGTTCATACTAGGCTATCTGCCCTAGGGCATTTATAAGCCTAGCCAGAGTGTGTTTGGCTTTCGCAACCCATTTTAAATTAATTTTGCTATGCCCTTTTTCAAGGTTAGTATACTGTGCCTCTGTCTAACAGTGACACAGAAGTGATACCCGGGGTAAACCTACGATCTCCCATCCACTCATCAAGATTCCTCTTGAAGAGAGTCATAGGTATATATATATATATATATATATATATATATATATATATATATATATGTTGTGTTCCATACGCTATGCAATGTTATGTTACTGGGTTATTTGCAACATTCTGGCATGCTGTTATAACTAAATGTTCTGTTAATTACTAACCTATACACTTTGAAATACCTCAGGATCATAGCTTGACTGGGTAGGCCGGTTCCTGGTGATCTGCATACCCTACCTCAGCTAGCCGTGGCACCAGGTCCCAGCACATCTGGGACCCAAGCCGGTATTGCCCCCTCTGCTGGCTCTCTGTGCCACCTATGGGTGCAACCGCCTCAGGGAATGCTGGCATGGGGGGTGGATGTCACCCGAGGATACCTACCAGTGATGGTGTGCAGGATTGTGCATCATGGCTATGAGGCTTGCCTGCACTGGACTGAGGGCAGACTCACCAACCTGGAGGGGTAGGATGGCCCCAGCACCCAGCCCCCAGCACAGCCACCTTCTGGGTAGTGAAGGAGCAGTGTTGACATGGGTGGGGAGCTCAGTGTCACTGCTGCCGTCTGGGGGCACATGCCTCTCTGATTCCATACTCTTCCTGTTCAAGGTGTTAACCCCCTCATTTGTCACACACCACCCCTGTATGCTGCCTTGTCTCTCTTGTCTGTTTGCAAATGCAACCTCTCCTACCCAACATACCTCCCCACACATACCTATATCCCTTCCCCAACATTCCCCTCTCTCCTTAAAAAAAGGGCATCTGTCACACAAAAAAATATATATATCGCCCCATACATAGCTCTCCATTTTGCACACATGTCCACTGGACACAATCAATTATTACAATAATTAATGCACACAGTTATGTTACCCCCTCCTGGGGTGTGAGGCTCCAAATTTCAAATTCTCTACAACCTGCGCAGCTGTTGCTGTACAAGAAATGGAGAGATATGGTCCCTTCCTACACCTGCCCTGCACATCTCTACCTGCCTTTCAGTATGTTTTCCCTCTGCCTGCCCCCATTTCACCACTTTCCTTTTGCCCTTTTTTTCTTTTCTTTTTTTTAATTACTGCAGGTTTATGCAGAGCTAAGCAGTGAGGTGCACTGCGCAAACCTCCTTAAAACTACCTTAATCACCTTCTCTGTTTCTGACATTGTTAGGCTCATCTGCAAAATAATTACCCCTACCAAGTTGCAAACCCAGACCCCGGTCAGCTACAGCATAGTGCATGTGCCCACTAGGCCACTCAGCTCTGGAAGAAAACAAGTGTTTCCATAAACATATCCTGATTGCCAATGACACACTGCATGTACATTTAATGTGAAAATTGACAGTGTACTTGGCACTGTGATGCAGACACCAAACCAGTACACAGCTAAATAAATAATGATGGATGTATGTGAGGCCTGGGATAGCAGGTATAGCTGTCAACTGCACAGACTGTTGCAGAATGTCCACAGTCATGCCACCTACTTTTGGTACAGTTTTTACAAAACCTATTTTGTGTGCTGAAGTACTGGCAAGTAGATACAGATTGAGGTTAGAAAACTATGACAGTTCAGTGTCACATGTCATACCTATCCCAACACACATGCTTATGTGAATCCTGTGTAACAGCCTGTGTGCATGAACATATATCTTGCAAATGCACCTGCTGTAGTATTGATTTAGTAGCTCAGTTTGTTAAATTCCTAGCATGCTGTACATTTTGCCACCCACAGTCCTGGGTTTAATCCGGTGTGTTGCACTTCAATGACATGAAATTTTAAGCAGAACAAGTTGTTCCCACTACATTCACTGCTACCCATGTTAGCACATCAAAGGCCTGTAGGCAGGGCCACACTGGACAAATATGTATAGACTTCCTAAATGTCACCTCTCACTCCCTGAATGGCACTATTACATAACATATAGGTTCATAGGTTCATAGATTAGCACTAGGCTAACTGCCCTTGTGAGCCATTTTAAGCCTAGCCAATTAACCCTTGTGAGACTCAAACCCTGCACCTTGTGCTTGCAAGGCAAACACCTTAACCATTAGGCCACCCTCACAACCATGTACCTTAAGCTTATGCCTCACCTAAACTGTTATGGTTACCCTCACCTTGGCTCTGCTGTAACAACAGAGCTGACACTGCTCCCTCACTGACACATACAGCTTGATGTACTCCAATGTGTTCACACTCCCCAGTATGAATCCTGGGCAAAACTCAGCAGCTTCAGCCTGCAACATATGTAGCAGTATGTTAAGCTACCTGATGCAGACCTACCATACCTCACAACCCCCTAGAACAAGGGATCCACACAACACCCATACATAAAGGGGGTGGGGTTCAAAGGTCAAGTGGCAGGGACATGTGTCACAGTCTTCCTCTACAAACATACACAGCTGATAGACCAGCAGGTACTGCAGCAGCATGCATATTCTGATGCATATGACATATGACACTCACATCTGTCTTCCCCCTTACTGACCTCAACCCACATTGTTTAACACTGAACTGCCACATAATCAGAAAGTCATTTCACAATGGCCAAACATAGCATGCAAAACTGTGGACATACCACATAAATTCCAACAGTGGACAGTATTTTACCTACCCTCTGCAATGCCATAGTCTCCACACCTCGATATTGTCTATCTCACAGACTAGGAAAGGGGCCAAGGCCTACATGAAGGCCCTAAATATAGCACTGTTGTGCCATGCCATTGGCTAATGAAAGTGCAACCCAACTGTTCTGGATGTAATTAGCAAGTCTGAGCCATGGATTGGTGCATAGACAGTCACCTGTTAATGAGCATTACCTGCAAAAGGCAAGCAGCTGCCTATGATAAACAGGTCTGTGATTTGCTTTTCCAAGACAGACTGTGATTTCAGAATCCTTTTTCTTCAGCATTTCTGCACAACAAGGAGTACAGCACTCTACTCGGTATGTAATATAAGTCACCATTTAATGGGACACAGATGGGATAATGCAGTTATCGGGAATAGGGATTACAACAGTAATCCTGTAGTACATCTCTGGGAATGACATGTTGGTGATGGTCTGCTGTCCAGCACCTACAGGCATGCCTTTCAACTCTGCCTGTTGTGACGTAGATCACAGCTCTGGCCCTCTTGGTCCCTCCTACAATGGTTGGCTCCTGTATGAATGCTACTGGATTGTCTGTTACACAATAGTGACAGTACGTAATGGTGGACACAGCTGGTATATCACATAATGTACTGTCATTCAGCTCCTCTCAGCCTGTGAATGTCACACAGGAATAGTTCAAACATTGTACAGGTGTCCCTGACTGCCCCCAATGTACTGTGGCTAGATACTGTTTAGTCAACATTCATATCTCATCGCTTGAGAGCTATGGCGAGCATACCTGGTGACCCCCCCCCCTACAGTAGGACTTCAGGTCATAGCCAGTAGTAGTGGGGGAACACAGGCCCAACCTCAGCAACAGAGTGTACATAATGATCATACAAAGTAAGGGAATAACTACAGTAACAGATATTAATGTAGCATAACTGTCTTCTGAGGGTTCTGGCATGTGACAGCCAGATTCACCACATTCTGAGATCAACCATTAAGTATTGTCCAACTGTTTTCCAGACATCTACATGTTTCTATCAAAGAGTCCACATATATCAGGCACATGTACACATTCCGCAAACATCTGTGTACTGCAGAAGTCAGTCACCTATAGGGAAGATACCCTACAGCATGTTTGCCGTGCTGTCTGTCATTGCATCACATGGATGTTGCTGGACTGTCCCATATACTTGTAGTAACACTCACCTATTTGCCAGACAGTGGCTGTATGACTTGGTACTAGGACGTTGCCCTTAGAGGACACACCACAGTAGACAGCATTGATGGGAGTGGAGACATACAGCACACTCCGTCACAACACACAGGGACATAACCAGTATTGCTACTATGTTGTTGATAGCCACATACATACTGTGTTGATAGATGGCAGGGTGTTATGTGGGAGTTAGCGGAGGATAGTGCAGGCCAGTTTGGATGTGCAGGGTGTGTACATAGTGAAGAGGAACATATGTGGTCCTGTAATGTGTTCCCCTCTTTTTGTCTTTCAGAAAGGATGTATAGATGGAGCCACCCACTGTTTTCAGCTATGGAAAATGATGTGATCCTGGATGGCCTCAGACTGCATCACAACATACTGCCATCCAGGAGTTGCCAGAATCATGAGTAATGTGCTGCACTATGGGCTGACCTCGTCGCAGCAGTAAACCAAGTAGGGCTACAGGAAAGAAGCTACGAGCAGGTCCAACACTGTGAGACAGATATGATAAATGCTGCATGGCAAAGGGCCACTGCTGTGGCCAGGGACTGTGCTGCCACCAGTGGATGGCCTGCAACCCCTCTCGGCCACAAAGGCATTCCTGGTGAACCTGGGATCAACCACCAGCTCCCAAGCATCCATCACCCCATACATTGTGGAGGTGGGTGCCACAGCTTCCACAGCAGGGGACCGTCCAGGTAAGCCTCCTGTGTTCATCATTCTAATATTGTATCAGTCATTGTGGCAGCCTCTGCATACCAGTAGACTGATGTCAGGTCAATCTGCATTTGGGGGGTGGTTGTTTGTAATGTACACTTGTGCATACATACTCAGAATGTCAGCTTTTAAACTTATTAGAAACACTAACCACCTGTCTCAATACCATATTCATGGATGACTTTAATTACCCCATTATTAACTGGGAATCCTATACAACATCAAATATACATGCAAAGAAATTCCTAGATTTTGTAAACACAAACTCCCTGCTCCAGATAGTCAACACACCAACCAGGGGTGCAGCCATACTGGATTTGGTCCTCACTAATGTGGGAGAGTGCTTCACACCCCCTACTGTAATGCCTTCCCTGGAAAAGTCAGACCACAAAATGGTCTCCTTTGAAGTAAAAATTAAACCTTGACCCCCAGGTCAACCGGGAATATTCAGGAACTATTCTAAGGCTAACCTCCTGCTATTAAGTGATAACCTGACAAAATTTTGAAGCCCTTATAAACCCTGAGAGCACTTACGCCTCTGCAGAACTGTTCACAGAGACCCTGTAAAAGCATGTTAATAGCTGCATAGAGGCAGCTGTACCCACCAGGAAGAAGTACAGAACTAACTCAAAAACCAAGCCACCCTGGTGGAATCACAAAATCAATCAGATGTATAACAGGAAGAAGAAAATCATGGCAAAAATTAGGAGGTGCAGCACCCAGGAGGATAAAAGCACTCTCATCAAACTAAACAAACAACTCAGAGGACAAATAAAGTCTACCAAAGCCAAATTTCAGGTGTTTGGCCTCCCAGACAAAGGACACCCGCAAAGCATTCTTTAGCTATGTCCACAACCTCAAAGACAATACACAATTGTGTTTAGAGCTCATTGTAAATGGAGCCACCTATACTAAGCCAGAAGATATAGCAAACCTCCTGGCTGATAAATTCAGCTCCAACTTTACTCCTTTCTCCCCCTCAACCTTCCCTCAGGAAATATCATCAAATGTAACTCCCCCTACTGTCACTAGGAAACAGATCCTTAATGCTCTCTCTCTAAGACCAAGAACACTGCATCAATGGGCCCAGACAATATCTCAGGATGCCTTCTAAATAGCATGAAACATGGCCTATCAGGGCCTCTGGAATTACTATTTAACTATAGCCTCCAAAGAGGCTTTATGCCCCACAAATGGAGAAAGGCAACAGTCATCCCTCTGCACAAAGGTGGGCCATCTACAGATCCTAAAAATTACAGACCCATAAGTCTCACTAGTCTTATATGTAAATCCATGGAAAGAATTATCATGGAGATGATCAATAGAGATAAAGTAAAGCTCCAGACACTAGACCCAGCCCAGTTTGGTTTCATGAAGGGCAAATCATGCTTACTCAACCTGGTGGACTTCTTTGAGAAGGTCATCAAAGCAATGGATGAGGGCAAAATCATTCACACTGCCTACCTTGACCTGGCCGAGGCATTTGACACAATATCCCACTTGGGCATTGTTGACAAACTCAAGAGGTTAGGTACAAACCCATATGTCACCCGGTGGAAAGCCAACTGGCTCACAGACATGACCCAAGAATTTAGAATTGGGGAGTCCACTTCTGCAAAGATGCCAGTCACAAGTGGAGTCTCTCAGGAATTAGTCCTTGGGCTGCTCCTTTTTGGCATTTACTTCTCAGAAGTTAAGGCAAATTTCAGTGGTCTCTGGCTGACTTAATTTGCAGATGATTGCAAATTAGGAGCTGTCATTGACTCTCACACTGACATAAATATTCTCCAGGAGGGGCTGATACAGAATAATAATTGGTGTCAGAGCCATGGACTAAAACTAAATGCCAAGAAATGCATAATAGTATCCTTTGAGAAGTCATCCATTCCTGGTAACTAACATTTTATTTATTTTTATTTTACATTTGTTAACCAGGAAAGTCCGACTGGACACAGGTCCCTTTTCAACGGAGCCCTGCGGAGAAAAGCTCCAAGTTACATTACGTAAGTAAAATTAAACACAAAATAAAAAAGTCGTATACAATAAAATAAACAAATTAAAAAATAATGAAGGTAAGAATAAAAAGTTCGGTGCAGTAGAGGCAAAAATCAAACATTATAATTTTAGGATAAAAACATGCATTGGTAATTGCTACTGACCACAGATAGTGTTTGTTGACTATCTGATAAATAGGTCCTTGGCCTACACTAACATTTCTACAATGATGACATATTTTAAGGAATGATCTAAATAGCAGTTTTACCAGAGAGCTGGAATACGTTACCAGTACTCTCATTTTTATCCTTTTATACATTGTTTGTGTCTTACCCTGGGGAGTAACAGGAGCATAGTCAGATGATAGAATAGTGGGTTTTCAAGAGCTTTTTAAACAAATATTGCTACTCAGTGCTAGAAGTCTAAACCTCAAAATGCACTCACTTGAGGCACTCCTTAAAATGGAGAACATTGACATCTGTGCAGTGACAGAGACCTGGTTCAAGGCTCCAGAGAGTACCCCTGCATTACCAGGCTATAATTCATACGACACGTTTTGGCCACCTACTCTGGACCAAAATACTAAAGGCAGAGGCGTGTCCATATTCATTAAGGATATCCACACCTCCAGGCTAGTTGCTCAGCATAATGCATCCGAGATTATCCAAGTGCAACTAACTCTGGGCAAGACTGCAATTCAAACTGTAGCTTGCTACAGATCCCCCACCATGCCCCAGGATTCCCACTCCTCATTTCTTGATACACTGGAAAATATTAGGGTACAACCTAATACCCTAACAATGGGTGATTTCAGCTACCCCACACTTAACTGGGAAAACTACTCATGTACCAATTCTTGTGCTCAATGTTTTCTGGAATTTATAAATTCCAATGCCTTGGATCAAATTATCCACACCCCCACCAGGGGCAGCAATATCCTAGACCTGGTTATTACCAACATGGGCAACTGGTGCTCCACACCAGAGGTAAATTCTTCGTTGGTCAGATCCGACCACAAGCTTATCACCCTATACATCCACATCCCTTCCCCGTCCCCCATTAGGGAAACCATCGTAAAAAATTTCTCCAAAGCCAACTTCACACTTCTTAAGACAGAAGTGGCAAACTTCACGACACCCATGCTGACGGACAATAGAGGTTTGACTGCTGAATCCTACACAAATGCACTTTATAAGCACTTACACAAGTGCATGGATTGTGCAATCCCTAACAGAACCAAGATGCTATCCCCCCAAAAAAGGAAGCCAATCTGGTGGTCCCCTGCCATAAACAAACTCTACAACAGAAGAAAGAAACTGTTGCAAAAAAGAGTAAAATCCCATGATTGGAGGAACTTCCTAGTCAGCCTCAGTAAGAAGCTGAGATCCCTCATAAAATCCTCCAAAGCTAGTTATGAAAATAAAATCACCACTGACTCTAAAGACAACCAGAAAGCATTCTATAGCTATGTCAAGAATCCCAATGGCAACACTCAGATCTACTCTGAGTTACAGCACAATGGAACTAAATATACAGAACCAACTGATATTGCCAACATCCTGGCAGATAGGTTCAGTGCTAACTTTACACCCCCCCTCATCCCCTAAAGGGCCCATCTCTATACCGGAAGAATGCAAAGTTCCTGTAATCATGGCTGCACAGATAAAAAACACACTCTCCAAAGCCAAGAACACAGCATCCATGAGACCTGACAACATTCCAGGCTGCATTCTACACGATCTACAGAATGAACTGGCACCCCACCTAAGTACCATGTTCAATCATAGCCTCATCTCAGGCTATGTGCCCACTGAATGGTGCACAGCGACGGTTATCCCACTCCATAAAGGGGAAGCCACCATGGACCCCAGAAACTACCACCCCATTAGCCTGATGAGCCTGGTCTGCAAGGCTATGGAACATATCATCATGGAACTTATAAACAATGACACTGGTAATCCCCAAACTCTGGACCCCACCCAGTTCGGGTTTGTAAAAGGCAGATCATGTCTCTTAAACCTAATAGACTTCTTTGAAGTGGTCTCCAAAGCTGTAGATGAGGGTAAAGTGGTTCACACAGCCTATCTAGATCTCGCCAAAGCTTTCAACACCATCACCCACTCTGGAGTTATAGATAAACTCACTAAACTAGGTATAAATCCCTATGTCACAAGATGGGTTGCCAACTGGCTCACTGACAGAACCCACACTGTGAAAGTAGTCGACTCCAAATCCAACTTCAGACCAGTGACAAGTGGACTACCACAGGGTTCACTCCTGGGTCCTCTCCTGTTTGGTATCTACTTCTCTGAAGTATAGGCTAACACAGAAGGTCTCTGGCTAATGAAGTTCACGGATGACTGCAAACTAGGAGCCATAATCAAAACTCCAAAAGATGTGGACATCCTACAAAAGGGCCTCGCTGAGATAGATGCCTTGTGTCAAAGTCATGGCCTCAAGCTCACTGCCAAAAAGTGCATTGTCATCCCCTGTACCCATGAACTACTGCATAGGCAGTAGTCTACTTAACACTGAAAGTGTGATAAGAGACCTTGAGACACAGGTGGACAGTAGTCTCTCCTTTGATAATCACATTGCCACAGTTGTCAGCAAATCCTTCTACGTGGCACACCTCATCATAAAAGGTTTCTCATCCAGGAAAAAAGAGGTCATTGGTCCCCTCTACCCATCACTCATTAGACCTATTATAGAGTACAATGCCCCTTTTGGTATGTACCTCACAAGACATCTACAACAACTGGAAAGGCCGGAGAAATACCTCACAAAGAGGATTACCGGCCTCAAACAGATGACCTATGCAGACCGTCTCAAAAAACTGCAGCTTTACTCCATCGCATATCGCCTACTCAGAGGTGATCTCTGCCTAACACACAAAGCTATGTCAAACTCAGAGCTTTTGGACATGTTCCACTTAAAGACGTCCCAATCCCTCCGAGCTACATGCTCTAGGAACCTAAACCTTGTCACCACAATAAACAGAACATGCTGGAGGGATAGATTCCTGTCCCAGAGACTTCCCATACTCTGGAGCAAACTGCCTATCTATATCAAACAAAGCTCCTCATTAGCACTCTTCAAGAAAATATTGATGATTGGATGGGAGATAGGAAATTCACCTCGGGGATCACTTCTGTGGCTCTGCTCGACAGTGGCACAGGAAAATAATTTTCTTGGGTGGCGAAAGCCATGGTACCTTTTGGCTAGGCTTATTTAGGCCCTAGGGCCAATAGCCTAGTACCTACCTATGAACCTATGAACCTATGTATAGTAGAGTTAGTAGAAGTTATCTGGCTGTGTAGTGAATTCCATGCTCTTGCAATAGTGCAACCAAAGAGAGACCTACCATCATAATTCTTATATTTTATTACATTTATGAGGTTCTGGTTAGTAGATCTTAATGGTCTAGCAGTAGTATAGTGTTGAATCAGATCTTGGAGAGCATGGGTTTTGTCATGAAAAAAGTATAACTACTGACAATTGACTGAGTAGCAGAAGTTGAGGGAGCTCAAGCCAGTAAAGCTGCTTTAAAGATAGACAGTGATGGGATCTGTATGAGGCTTCAGTAGCAAACTTGGCAATCTTGTTGTAGCAAGACTCCATTTTGTTTAAATCAGCCTGGAGGTTAGTCAGGACTGGGGAGGCATAGAGGAGAATGGATAAAAGATGAGTCCTTGCTATTGTGGCCTTGGTATATCTAGTGATAAAATGTTTGTTCCTGTATAGAAGGCCAAGCTTTTTATTTACTTTCTTGATGGTTTGAGCTATGTGGATGTCAAATCTCAGGTTGTTGTCAATGTTTACACCTAGCAGTTTAGTGTGTGAGGTTGGACTGATCTGGATATTATCTTTGTAAGTGATACAAAAGTTGTTGTCTGGAGGGGGACCTACATGGGCTGAACAGAATAAGTTTTGTTTTTTGGGATTAAGAATGAGTTTGGTATTAGTGTACCATGTTTCAGCTAAGGTAAAGTTATTTTGGGTTAGGGTATGCAGTTCTTTTATTGTGGGAGCGGCACATATAAGGGTGGTGTCATCAGCATATTGTACTACTGAGGCAGAGAGTATGGAGAATGAGAACTGATTGGTAAAAAAAGAGAAAAGCAATGGGCCATATTAACAACGCACCCCTTAGAGTTGACCCAGTAGTCAGGGACATAGGGACACACATAGATAGTAATCTAGCCTTTGATCATCATGTGTCTACAGTGGAGAGGAAATCATTCTATGTTGCACAACTTATAAACAAAGGTATGGTATCTAAGTTCAAGGAAGTCATTGTTCCACTGTATTCGGCATTCATCAGACCTATCAATGAGTACAATGCATCATTTGGTATGTACCTAATCAGGCATGTCCAACAACTGGAATGTCCACAGAGGTTCCTCACTAAAAAAATACAGGGCATAAGTAATATGCCCTATGCAGACTGCCTCTAGACCATATCCCTGTATTCTGTCTCCTACAGGCTTTTGAGGGGAGATCTATGCCTGGCATACAGGGCATTGTCAGACCCTACTCTAATGAACCTCCTGCATATCCACAAAACAAACAGTAACAGAATTACCCATTCTAAAGACTTAAACCTTGCCTGTGATATAAATAGGACCTGCTAGAGAGATGGGTATGTATCCCAGAGACTACCCTGTCTATGAAACAAGCTTCCTATCCATGTGAAGCAGAGTTCCTCCATAACGCAATTCAAGTGCAGCTTGGACAATTGGATGGGAAACCAGAAATTCTTCCCTGGTTTGGCACCTATGTCTCTAATGCAAACAGGTAACCTGTAAATGATTCATCTCCCAGGCCCATGCTTACACTTATCAAGGGTATCAGAACTTGTCAGCGATTTGGGATGCATGGCTAGGCTTAAAAAGGCCCTTGTGGTCATTAGTCTAGTAAACACCTATGAACCTATGAACCTATGAGCAATGTGGGCAGTATCACAGTTTCTGCTGTACATGTTGATATATGCACATGCTATCCTGTAATAATGTCATATTTGTTTTTGCTGACAATACGTCTCCCTCACATTTCCATATGTACGTCATGTCTGGCCGGAGTCCAGTGTCCTATAGCTGGTGAGTACGAAACTGTTTTTGTATGGATCATATATACCCTAAGAATGTTAAGGGCTGCCATTTTTCTGTAGACACTACTGATATACTTAGCCAGAGTGCAAAACTTGTATGTTTAGTTTCTGAGGGGTTAACTGAAGTGCATTGAATCAGTAATGACAGTAGTGTATTTGTAGGAGCTGTAACATATCTGCACTTAGTTTTGTGAAGGTCTATGCAGTCTGCTATACAGGAGGCAATAGTATGGTCAAGATGGTTGCACTGTGTTTTAGGTGTAGGTCTATCACATACACAGACATATCACTTATCTCACAGATGTATAGTAGTGGCGACATTAACCAGATGTAGCTGCAGTGCATGTTATAAAGGGTCGGTCTTGTCTGTGTATGTTGTAGTCTGCTTGTGTATTGTGCATGGGATCAGAAATACGATGTGGTATGTGTAATGCAGTTGTGGCACCATACCTGTATATATGTGTGTGTGTGTGTGTGTGTGTGTGTGTGTGGATCACCAGACATAATAGTGCAGGTATTAATGTACTTATGTTGTCTTCCTCTTCACAGGTGACCATGGGGCTTGGAGTGTGTCTCCTCACAACCTGATGTCAGTGTCTCATCAGACTCTGAAGATGGTGGTGGCCATAGTGAGGCACAGGTGGGGTTGTTGGGGGCTGAATCTGTCCCATGGGTTGACATCCCACTTCTTCCCCCATTGTCCCCACACACAGTCACTATGCCCACACATACTAGGTCCCTGCGGTCACAGATATTGGACAGAGTGTGGCAGCATCGGACAGAAGAGTGTGGCAACTATGGCATACGTGAGTGTAGACACTAGCCATAGCCAGAAAGCTGGTGAGGTCCCACACAGGCAGATTGACAGGGGTGCTTGAAGAAGGACTGCTGCCTATCCACCACCTGCCACAGGTGTCACATCACAAGTGAATCGATGCATGTTTTGGTCCATCATGGAGGCACAGCCACATTCTGAATGGAACACCAGATGGATGCTCAGGATCATGGATGCGTCACTGTCTGACATCTGTGACTCCCTCCACCACATTGGTGATGCCATGCATCATTTAAGTGATGTAGTAGACAGACAGTGGGGTGAGACATTGTCAGTCCTTGACTGCACATTGTCTGTGCTACAACATGTGGTGGGAGTAGCATGTTGGACATGTGGTGGTAGGTCAGCAACAACATCCGCTTAGAGTCCATGTGGCCCTGCATACTCACGCTCCCATAGTGGCAGTACCTCTAGCACTACAGAAGGGAAAATGCTGTCCACACAACAATGTGGCAGGCCATGGGCACTTGGTCCTGGGTGGTTCCATGAGGGACATTGGCACAGCCCACATCAGTCATTGTCAGCAACTAGTACCGCATCTGAACCTGGGCATGGTGGTGCCAGTGCCACTCCTGGCAGAGCCAGTTCCTGTGTTTATGGCCAGAGATGGTAACTGACCATACTGCCATGTATGCTCTACTGCTGTCCAACATACACATGTGTAGGGCTAGCACATGGCTTGACTGTGTATGCACACACACTCAAGCATCACTCTCACATGCAGGTCACTAACAGACACACATGACACCTCTTCACGGCCCAGCTGACCAGCACCCCTTCCTGACTCACACACATGATGTCAACTGTTTGCCACAGCCTAGGCCTCTGTCACCCCCACACCACACCCTGTGCATGTGATGATACCTGTGCCACATCCCTGCCATCCATGCCATCGATGCAGGGACATGCAAATATGTGTCTGATGCACAGGGTGACTATAGTACATTACATGACATTTTGTAGTGCAATAGTGTTATGCCATGACAGGTGCTGTATGCTGGCATGTGTCATGAGTACACACCAAAGTGTTTGTACATTTGTTTCATGATGTTACATTGGGGGTAGTGTTGCAGACTGACAGGTGTCTCTTAGATCTTTGTATGTTTCTGTTCCAGGGTTCTGCATGGCTACTCTGCGGAGATTTGATGGCAATACAGCGGCTGAGGATGGCATGGTAGCAAAGCAGAAATATGACATCAGCAAGCTACAGCTGTATATGTGCATGGTTACCTAGCTGCGTAGGTATAGAACAGTGTGTCAGGGACAATTGGGGCAGACAGTGTAATCCTGCAAGCATACCCCGTGGCAAGGCAAGTGCCCTTGATACATGTCAACTGGGTGTTCTGTTCCTACAAATGTAGGTGCTGGCGATAGCATGTCTGCCTACATACATGTGGGTTATTTAGGGCCAGCAGCTAGTCACAAGGCCTTACAATGTATAGCCATTTTACAGAGATAGGTGAGACAGGTACACTGCTGCAAGGGGGGGGCACACACCCACACACACACACACACACACACACACACACACACACACACACACACACACACACACAAGGTGCCTGATGTTAGATTAGAACTCCTACTTACCTACTATTGCACACTATAGCTCACAGTGCTAGTTGCATGCACCACCTGTTACATTTGGTATACAATGTGCTGCAGCACTACATCACTCTACACCTTTATGAGTCTCTCTCTCTCTCTCTCTCTATATATATACATATATATATATATATATATATATATATATCATCATCATCATCATCATCTTTCGGCTTTTCCCGTTAGGGGTCGCCACAGCGGATCATCTCTTTCCATTTCTTCCTATCCTCTACATCCTGCTCTGTCACACCAACCGCCTGCATGTCCTCTGTCACCACATCCATAAACCTTATCTTAGGCCTACCTCTTTTTCTCTTACCTGGCAGCTCCATCCTTAGCATCTTTTTCCCAATATACCCATCATCCCTCCTCAGCACATGTCCAAACCAATGCAATCTCGTCTCTCTTGCTTTGTCTCCAAACTGTCCAACATGAGCTGACCCTTTAATATACTAATTCCTAATCCTATCCATCCTAGTCACACCGAGTGCAAATCTTAACATCTTTAACTCTATCACATCCAGCTCTGACTCCTGCCTTTTTGTCAGTGCCACTGTCTCCAACCCATATAACATAGCTGGTCTCACTACTGTCTTGTAGACCTTCCCTTTCACTCTTACTGGTACCCGTCTGTCACAAATCACTCCTGACACTCTTCTCCACCCATTCCACCCTGCCTGTATTCTCTTCTTCACCTCTCTTCCACATTCACCATTACTCTGAACTGTTGATCCCAAGTACTTAAACTCGTCCTCCTTTACCAACTCTACTCCCTGCATCCTCACCATTCCTCTACCCTCCCTCTCATTTACACACATATATTCTGTCTTAGCCCTGCTGACCTTCATCCCTCTGCTCTCTAGAGCATATCTCCACCTCTCCAGAGTCTCCTCAACCTGATTCCTACTCTCACTACAGATCACAATGTCATCTGCAAGCATCATAGTCCACGGGGCCTCCTGTCTGATCTCATCTGTCAACCTGTCCATCACCACTGCAAATAAAAAAGAACTCAGAGCTGATCCTTGATGTAATCCCACCTCCACCTTAAACAGATCTGTCACTCCCACTGCAGTCCTCACCACTGTCACATTACCCTCGTACATATCCTGTACCACTCTTACATACTTCTCTGCCACTCCCGACTTCCTCATACAATACCACAACTCTTCTCTAGGCACCCTGTCATATGCTTTCTCCAAGTCTACAAAGACACAATACAACTCCTTCTGACCTTCTCTGTATTTCTCCAATAACACTCTCAGAGCAAACATCGCATCTGTAGTGCTCTTTCCTGGCATGAAACCATACTGCTGATCACTAATCATCACCTCCCTTCTTAACCTAGCTTCTACTACTCTCTCCCATAACTTCAAGCTGTGACTGATCAGTTTTATCCCTCTGTAGTTACTGCAGCTCTGCACATCACCCTTATTCTTAAAGATAGGTACCAAAACACTTTTTCTCCACTCCTCAGGCATCCTCTGACTTTCCAAAATTTCATTAAACAATCTAGTTAAAAATTCCACTGCCATTTCTCCTAAGCACCTCCATGCTTCCATTGGGATGTCATCTGGGCCAACAGCCTTTCCATTCTTCATCCTCTTCATAGCTGTCCTTACTTCCTCCTTGCTAATCTGTTTCACTTCCTGATTCACTATCCCATCATCCAATCTTCTCTCTCTCTCATTCTCTTCATTCATCAGCCTCTCAAAATACTCTTTCCATCTACTCAACACACTCTCCTCTCTTTTGAGTACCTTTCCCTCACTATCCTTTATCACCCTTACGTGCTGCACATCTTTTCCAGCTCTGTCCTTCTGTCTAGCCAATTGGTACAGGTCCTTTTCTCCCTTTTTAGTGTCCAATCTCTCATACAACTCTCCATACTCCTTATCCTTAGCTTTCGCCAGCTCTCTCTTTGCCATGCGCCTCATCTCCTTATACTCATGTCTACTTTCTTCATCTCTTTGACAATCCCACTTCTTCGCCAGCCTCTTCCTCTGTATACTCTCCTGTACTTCCTCATTCCACCACCAGGTCTCCTTGTCCTCCTTCCTCTGTCCAGATGTCACACCAAGCACCTTTCTAGCAGTCTCCCTTACTAGTTCTGCTGTAGTTACCCAGCTATTCGGTAACTCTCCACTGCCTCCCAGTGCCTGTCTTAACTCTTCCCTAAACTCCACTTCACAATCACCCTTTTTTAACTTCCACCATTTAATCCTTGGCACTGCTTTCACACTCCTCCTCCTCTTCTTGATCACCAACGTCATCCTACAGACCACCATTCTATGCTGCTTAACTACACTTTCCCCTGCCACCACTTTACAGTCTCCAATCTCCTTCAGACTGGCCCTCCAACATAGGATATAATCCACCTGTGTGCATCTTCCTCCACTCTTGTACATCACCCTATGCTCCTCCTTCTTCTTAAAATACGTATTCACCACAGCCATGTAAATCCTTTTCACAAAATCCACAATCATCTGACTTTCTGCATTCCTCTCCTTAACACCATACCTACCCATCACTTCCTCATCCCCTCTGTTCACTTCACCAACATGCCCATTAAAGTCCGCTCCAATCATTAGTCTCTCACCCTTGGGTACACTCACCACAACTTCATCCAACTCACTCCAAAATTTCTCTTTCTCATCCATCGCACACCCAACTTGTGGAGCATATGCACTAACAACATTCATCATTACACCATCAATTTCGAGCTTCATAAACATCACTCTGTCAGACACTCTCTTCACGTCTAAAACACTCTTGGCATATTGTTCCTTTAGTATAACCCCTACCCCATTTCACCTGCAATCCACACCATGATACAACAATTTGAACCCATTTCCTAAACACTTGGCCTTACTTCCCTTCCATCTTGTCTCTTGCACGCACAATATATCAGCCTTCCTTCACTCCATCATATCAGCTAGCTCTCTTCCTATGCCAGTCATACTGCCAACATTCAAAGTTCCTACCCTCACTGCTACACTCCTAACCTTCCTCCTCTCTTCCTGCCTTCGGGCATGCCTTCACCCTCCTCTTCTCCTTCGGCCAGCAGTAGCCCAATTTCCGCCAGCACCCTGTTGGCTAACAGTACTGGTGGCGGTCATTGTTAACCCGGGCCTCGACCGATCCGGTATGGAAATATGAAATTTTCATGCCATAAGTTATGTGGCAGAATTTTTACGCCAGATGCCCTTCCTGACGCAGCCCTCCCCATTTATCCGGGCTTGGGACCGGCACAAAGAAATGCACTGGCTTGTGCATATGTTACCTCTAAATATCTATCTGTTTATATAGATAGATATATAGATACATATATGTGCCACAGTCTGATAGATAAGGGTAATCATGTCTGAGGGGTATAGGGGGAGACAGATACATATACATACCTGTCTGTATGCACTGTGATATACTCACATCTCAGTTCTTTAGGCAGATGAGGCATCAGACAAGGGCCGAAATTAGCTAAGTGTACTAGCATGCCCAGTGTGACCATCAGTACTTTCAAGGTGACTCCAGGCCAGACCTACCTGTACTCCAGTCGGGGATTTTGTGTGCTACAGCCAATTGGCTACTGCACCTGATTCAACAGTCCAGCACCTCCCTGATATTATGTCCAAGGGATTCCCCAGGTGTGAGCTGCACATAATATCTGAGTCATACCTAAGATGTGTTCAGGTTGTAATAGACTGTACAAGGTTCTATATCACATGTCTGGTACATTTTACATAGCATTGTGATTTTCTGGTACATCACTGGCACATCAATATAGATTGACATTAGGAACTGATGAGAGACATTTGAAATACTGACTCCATACACAGCTAGGAACCCATGCTACTGCATAACCTGTTATTCTCTGCATTTTTTACATCCGTCTGGCCACTAGTTAATCCTACTGCTTATATGTGGGCCTTTGTCTCACTCCTGTTCATGGCTTTGTCCATATTTTCTGCTCTAAGTAGGTGTAAGTTTGCTGTGACTGAGGTACATGATGTAACACCACACACAGGATTACAGACTTCACACCTCTGACTTTACATGTTTAGCAGGATGTCTAGCATTCTGCCCCATATGTCTGCTCTGCTCCTCAGACAGTTGTGTATTTTTTGTAATATACTACTAGATGGTGCCCACTGACTTATTGTAGATATTGACACAGTTAAGTAATGGCCTTCACATCCTGCTGCTACTCTGACTTGTTACAACCTGCTGTTATACTAGCCACCTTCTAGGTTACTCAGAACATGTGTAATGTCCATAGCTGTGGCCCCCTGTCCATCCATTGTCTCTGGCTTTGTCCAGCTTTCTTGCAGTAATAAATAATGACATATTGGCAGTCTGTGGGACTCGTACCATATGAGTACCTCAAATTAAAAATTGTAGGTGCAGCAAGCTTCAAACCATGAACACCATCAGCCATGCTAATGTACTTAGCCCACTAAGCCACATCAGCCACCAGAAAGTGAAGTTTAATTCCTGACACTATCAACAGTCGACAGACATACACTTTGATCTCTGCATATTGAGGAAATGCAACGTCACCAGGTTGTTTGGGACAGCCCTAGGATTATGTGGTCTGCTGCTATTACCTTGCAAATATACTGTTACTGCAGTTGTATGGGAACATGGCTGTGTTGGGAGTAGGGGACTCTAGCACTGATAGTCATGCATATGTCCTTTGACCCCACTGTTTTGCATTTCCCTTGCATACTGCAATGGGTTTTGCTGTCTTTTGGCCTACTGCATATTATGCTGCAGCCAGTATTGGACAGCGAGTTGCTGTTGTCCCACATAGCTGTTAGTTCTCTCCCTTGCATACATGCAGCAGGCCCATACATATGCTACCATAATCTAGTACCCCATATATTTGTTGTGAAGAAGAGTGACTTACCTTGTGAGTGCAGCAGTTGAGATAACAGTGCTTCAAGGCTGACTCTGTCTGATGCACACAGTACACAGCCAATAGATGGTAAAGTACAGGTTGTGTGGTGTGGCTCGCATCCTTTTTAATATGTATGTGAGTCAGAATGAGGTATTAGTCCCTAGGACCCTAGGTTGTCAATGCATGTGCTATGCATTGCTTCTTTGCCAATGCCAAGGCATAATGGACACTCTTACATCTGCCTACAGGGACAGGCTCTGGGGGTTCCTCCTCTGAGTCCCCCTGTGGTTGTGGCTGTGGGGACCTTGGCACTGGTGGGGTCTGTGTATCCCTTTCCTGTGAAGATCTTGCTGCAGCTGTTTCCACAGGATCATATTGTGTAGCATGGCACATACTGTGAACATCTGTGCACATGTGGTTGGAGAATACTGCAGGGCTCCACCAGATATATAGAGGCAGCAGAACCGTGAATTGAGCAGCCCAAACACATGCTCTGTGATGTTCCTATTTTGTGCATGTGCCTCATTATGGCATTCTTCAGTAGGTATGTGTTCATTTCTGATGGGTGTCATCATCCACGGTTCCCGTGCATAGCCAGCATCACCCAGTAGATGGCCGTAATGCTTTCCCTGCTAAGCACTGCAGTGAGGCACGCAAACCTCTGGCGCTGGTGTAAACAGTGCTCAGCAGTCTGGACACACCCCCATGCACGGGCATGCTCAGCATAGCTTAAACCAGCTAAAACATGCGTCCTGCAGCTAAACAAAGCTTAACAGCACTAGACACACCCCTCCCTGCTCAGCTGAGATGAGTGGCATGCAAACGGGCACCGCTGAACTCCAATCCGCTTAAACTTATAGTGAAACACCCCCTTTTTATGTCAACAATCTGTTCTACTGACACCAACATGGTTCTGGGGCTACATGGGTTTTATCTGCGGACACAGTGGCCAATTTTTGTTATTCAGCAACCACAGCTCATTTGCATACAGATCCTTGCACCTAACCTGGATACTTCACTATTCCAGGCCTGTCTCCTTAGCAACCACTGATATCTACCATTGTACATACTGCATGCAGGGCCCTATAATGCATTATTCTGACATATGTCTTATTCTTAGTTTTTAAACATTTTAATATTTTTTTTTTTGCATAACGGCATGTTTGTGTGTTGCTGCGCGCCTCACAAACATAATATGGACATTAAAAAAAGTATTATTTTATATTATTTTTCATTAGTTTTTGGACTCACAGGGCATAGTTTTGTACATATCTCTGCCTACTATAACAATTCTGACCTTTTAAATGGGCTTTTACAGTCCTTGTCCAATTGGTACATTTCTGCACACAAATATTTTCCGTGTACACTTCTAACACCAACCCAGGTTCTGCACGGATACCTGTCTGCTTGCTGGATCACAAAACACCTTCATCTGCATACATTTTACCTGCTTATGAGATGATTTGCATGTCATGGACATTTCCATGTCCACATGCTCATGCACGTCCCTCTGCTCTGTTTCCTGGATCTCATGGCTGCTGGATTCCATGTTAGCACCGTGCCACTCTGCTCACAATGAAAATCACTCCATGTAGGATTTATTGAGTTCCCCCAGACTCATACACTTTTCAGTATGGGATATTTGGAATATATATATCTAATATATATATCTATATATATATATATATATATATATATATATATATATATATATATATATATATATATATTTATATATATATATATATATATATATTATATATATATATATATATATATATATATATATATATATATATATATAAAATGTATATAAAGAGTTATTGTATAATAACATTTGGATTCAATCAGTTGCTAATAATAAAATAATTAGTTGTAGGGAAAAAGGGTGAAAAAGTTGAACATGATAGGAGTTATGGTTTGTTAACATGTTTTATATGTATGTAACTAGTGCATATATAAAAATTTGTGTATATGCCAATAAATAAACAACCCTTATTCTTTTTGATAAATGCTGTAGGACCTTTATATCCACTTGAGTTTCTGACAACTTGAGCAGATGGGACCCTGGTTTAATGACTCATCCAAAGGATGGCACACTTAGGAGGTCAGTGCCTCCATATGTTTCACTGCAGCGTCAGTAATGGACAAATGAAACCAAACAAGTGGGAGGTGAATAGAGCCTACAGCCTTCTGATCTTCAGCATCAGAGGGGAGTATGCTACTTGTTAAGCTTAGCATACTAAATGCGAGCTCAGTTAGCATGTTTAAAGACCAAGTGTGTGGGTGAAAGCTCCTTAG
>NC_056729.1:551547417-551584917 GCF_019279795.1 Protopterus annectens | reverse complement strand
GGATGATTTTATCTATTGTTATTTCTTTCAAAAAGTATTGAAATAAGAATCTTAGACTTGTTACAAGTTAAAACAGATACAACGAATGTTAAAATCCATCTTAACAGGTTAAATGACAATAGCACAGCAAAACAATACATTAGAATAAATAATATAAAATTATATCTCATAATTAACTAAGAATGACTCAGAAATTAATGTTTAGAAATACTTAAAATTAAACATTCTGAAGGTGGAGTGAGAAAAGGTGATAACATACGGACCTCCTGAAGAAAGACTGCAGCTAGCATGCCTAAATCAGAAAAGATAGTGGAGTTCAAATGACTAGGGCAAGATACCCCAAAGAAATCTTGCAGATGCTCCCGTCAAGTCTTTAGAACAGCTAACAGCCCCTCATTTGATGCCTAGGACACACTAACACAAAGTCACAGCAGTTCATTTATGTAGGCAGGACCCAAATCATATGGAGATTAGTGGGTGAGGGTAAGAATCTTAATTATACATCTGTCTGCAACCAGCAGTCAGTACAGATCCTTCAGTGCAGGCTTAATATAATAGATTCATGAAGTGCATATCATTGGCTTAGCTGCCAACTTCTGCTCCCTCTGCAAATTGAGGCAGATCAGCATTTGATAATCCAAGATGTAGCAGATGGAATTGTGAAAGTAGCATAACACTAAAGGTGTGAATCACCATCAGAAGGTCTTGTCAGTGGAATATAATACTTGATCCGGGCAACATTTTTTATGAAATAAAATACCTTGACAAATGTTGATATCTGGTCCTTTGGTGTTAGTCTGTATTCAGGAACAAAGCCCAGGTTGAAGTTAGGGCACCAGTTTGAACAGACTCCCTCTGAATGAACTTGAAGAAAGCAGATGAATGTTTGAAGGGCAGACAGTGGCAATCACTAACATCACTTATGACTTAGCTGGTTGAGTATGAGATGATTTATATCATCCAATCAAGGATAGAATCCAGGCAGTATCTTCCAAGGGAGAAAAGTCCCTCAGATTCTCTGAAGAAAAGGAGAGGTATAGCTAAATGCCATCATCATAAGTTTGATGTGAAACATATCCCTGCAATACCCTCTCTAACCAGCAACATATACACGGTGAGAACAAGTCAGCCAATGGCAAGCCCTAAGAGACATTACAACTCAGCTGGTTTTGAAATATGTGCCACTACTTAAAAATTCACAATGCATCTAGGTTCAGGTTTTTTGTTTTATTTTAAAACTTATTACGTTGTATTTCTTAGCCACAAGTAGAAAACATTGCATGAATGCTCTGAAAAAGGACATTTCTTAGTTCAAACTCCAAATAGGAATTACATACACAGAAGAATGTGAAGCCATATTTATATTGAAATCAGCTCTTCTGGAAAGGGTTAATGTTTGTTAGAGTATTGGCAATGTCTTTCTACATATCAACCTTAAGTTTAAACTTAGGAAACGTTACCTCATTTAAAGAATAGGCTCCCAGTTAGGACAGCAATGCACTGCCTACAGCTCTAGTGGCAACACTGAGAATATTTCCTTGAGACAGATATAGGAACCCGTGTCCTTAGCATTGACTCGAGTCACTGGCAGCAGTCATTCAGCTGGATAAGCTCTTGAAACCTAACTATTGTAGTATGGCTCTGCAAATGCATTTTAATAAGGGTTCTGCAAATATTTTAAAGGCCTGATAGTGTGAACCTAGTGAGAACAGCCTATAATTTATCTTGTTTATTTAGTTCATTTAGAATCCCTGTTTCAGGCTTGTAGCATGAAACACAACAGTTTTTTTTTTTACTGATAATGCTGTACCTCTCAGCTGACCATCAGCTGACACCAATGCTTCTTCTCAGTCACTGGGTCTACCTGCCTCTACTGACTGCCGCTGGAAATACTCCAGCCCATGTTCAGGGCCAGAGAGGAGATCAAGGTGTGCTGGCACAGTATCATATTGCTGCTGAGATTTTTTTTTCATCTTTAAACCCTGTTCCTCATGTGCATGATTTGGTAATGCCCAGTGTGTGGGACATGAACTAGGTGGACGTATGCAAAACTATCCTTCATTTCCAAAAGGGGCTGATGTTGACAAACCACCCACTAATGCATTAGAAGCACTATGCATTCATTTTCAGATAGGCCCATGTACTTTTTATGTCCAGCTGATGTGCCCCTCTTTCTCTCTCCTCCCAGGACAGGCGTGCCTATCCTCCATACCAGTGCTACAGTTGCCCAAGTCACCTGGGATTCTGTCCAACTGCAATTCATTTCTTTCAGACTACAGATATATATTACATAACTGTAGAAAATAATGTGTTCATCATCTATCAGATTCTCCCCTCAAATTTATTATTATATATTTTAAAAAGTATTTTTACTTTTAATTTGTATTGATGTTGCAGTCCTTTAAGAAACCCAGTATTCCTTAGCTAGCATCTGTTTCTTGTCTGGAACCATTATTTTTAACTTTGGCTAGTGTGGGGCTTATTTGATGTAGAATTATACTGTTTATGCAAACTTTTTATTTTTTTATATAAAACTTTTTGTGTGAAGCAGTGTTTCATTTAGGCAGAGACAATGGCAGGGCATGTATGTGTTCAAACTGTAACAACTTACCTGCCAATTATTTATGTCAGACTCATTTTACTTTTAATGGGTTTCTGCCATAATGTTAGTATACCACTTGTGCATTACTGGATTTTGGAGACTTTGTCTGAATGGGTAAGTGTATACTTTGACAAATTAACCTCTGACCAACTTGCTCCAACGATCTTAACTACATCCAATGCATAGGTTCATAGGTTCATAGATTAGTACTAAGCTAACTGCCCTTGCGAGCCATTTTAAGCCTAGCCAATTATCCCTTGTGAGACTCAAACCCTGCACCTTGTGCTTGTAAGGCAAACACCTTAACCTTAATGCATCCTCCTTGGTCAAAACATGGATACTTACTAATTTCTAGAAACAAAAAAAAATTACTAGAGAGCCCTTGCAAAGTGCGCAAGCTCAGTCTGCACCTCAGCCAATGGTAGGTGAACCTACAGTTTCCATTTTTTGTTCCTCAAACAACTCACTTACCTCTCCAGCTTCTTCTAGTGTATTCCTTTCAGTCACCATGAACCAGGGTCAGCCACATCCTCTTCAGCTGTTCTAGTGTCTGAACCAGTCATAGTATAATCATCTTTACTGGGATACAAAGTTTCACCAAGGGATGCTACTGGATGTGTCCAGGGAAAGGACCTTTTGAAAGGGCAGACATTCCTCTCCTAGTTGGTCAAAGAAGGTACCTGTTAAGAAAAAAAAGGTTAAACATTGTTCACCTGAAGACATGGTATCTACAAGTAAAGATCAAATCTTATCTTAGCTAAGAAATTGTTATAGGCAGTTAATCTTGATACATAGCTTCAGTACCTGTTAAGCAGATCAATCAAAATATAGAAAGACAGCTCAGATAAGGCTGACATTGACAGAGGCAAAGATACGGCTTCATCTCCTTCAGATTTGTGAGTCAACTACTCTGCTGTTGAGGAATACTGGTCCTCACAACCTCCTTGGGTGATAATTTATTTTCTCAAATCATTGCCAAGATGAATGAGGTATTTTGATGGAAACTAATGGATGTTCCCATTGTACTGAAGAGATTTCATAATATCTTGTAAGTGGAATTGTGTCATTCAGTGCCTATTCCTCCTCTAGTGCCAGCCTTGGGGGAGATATGTATGCTGCCTGTAGCAACCCTGAATGCAATCTTCAGTCCACATTAAAGCAGAATTGGTATTACAATTTTTATTCTTAAACTGTCATATAGAATTCATAACTATCAGTCCCATATGTTGAAGGACATCTTAATTTTATTGCTTTTGACATGTCTCTAGTATCTAAACATGCCTTAAAGGTATGCATGATTGTGCAGATATTGTGTATGGGGGCCATCTTTTGTTACTGTTAAGGACTTATGCCTGGGTATGGAATTTTGAATTCATATTTACAGAAAAAGGTTGTATTTGGTCCACGTCCTATTCAAGTTCACAAATAGTTTGATGAAAGAGGGAGATTAGTTTAGAGAGTTTCTAAGATTTTAGTTTAGAGAGTTTCTAAGATTTTTCAGGTACCCCTTTCAAATGCCTTAGATCCTCTTTCATGTCAAAGAAACAAACAGAGATGCCAGGAGGGGAACAATGACAAACAGGATTCTTTCCAAAAAGGGGACAGTATACAACTTAAGGATGGCTACGTTAACATGCCTCCTTCCATCCCCCTCCTCTCCTGCCCCTCTCTCTCAAAACATGTTCCGGCAATTGGCTCTGTTCATTCCCCTTGGGCAACAGACTGTGACAGACTCATGAGGGTTAAAAGTAGATCAGGAGGGATACAGTTGGCATTGGATACAAAACAAACTCCTTTCATGTGATTTCCTCCCTACCCTCTGAACCAAACAGAATTTTTTCCTCAGGCTCATCAGACTTGCTGAACTTTGTAGTTATAGAACCAGTGCCCTTTATTCAGTGGGCAACGGCTTCCATTCCAGAACACTTCTGGTTCCAGAGAAAGAGCATTTTTGCAGACCAATTTTAAATCTTTGCTTCCTGTTTCATTACGGGGAAGTTCCAATATTAATGATTTTGACCCTTCAGAGTCTGTTATCTCTTATTCCCCAGGGAAGCATTTTGGTAATATAGGATGTAAAAGAGCTGTGAATTTCTGGGTTTGGGTTACACAGTCAGTTCTCTGCATTACCCTTTGGGTTACTTGCTGCTTCAAACATGTTTACAAAATATCTAGCTCCAGTATAGCTTATAGCAGACTGAATAGCATTCATTTTTCCTTCCTTATTTGGATGACTTGCTTATCTTTGCAAAGTCTTCTACCAGATGTCAAGAGCCTTAACATGGATTTCAACTATTCTGACCAATTTGGGACACCTGATAAACATTAAGAAACCCTCAGTGACCTCTTCACACCAGTTTGTCTTTCTGGGATTTCCTACAGACACTCCACAGCAAAAGTTTAATGCAGAAGAAGGTAGAGTTTTATCTACAAACTTTCCCAAGCTTCTTGAGTCAGTCTCAGACTTCAGCCAGAGAATCTCTCCGGATTATGGGGTTCATGGCTTCGCTGATTCTTGTGATTCCTCTTGCTAGGTTTTGCATGAGAAATATTCTATACCTTCTTGTTTTCATATCCTTGTGTGTATTTTATTTATTAAAGTTTTGCGAGTCCTCAGCACTGGAGTATGCTCTGGATTTTTAAGTGTTTGGTCCACTGGAGTACACATTACTTATCTGCTGGCTTTTTGTTGGTTCTTCATGCTACTTTGTCATGGTACAATTTTCAGCCAATTCAGTATGTCTGCTAATTGATCATTCTATTTCAATGCTTTCTTTGTAAAACAGTTTCTGATTGGAATGTTTTACCTGAGATCACCTTGTGAACAGGTTGCACCTTCCTGGCATTTTAACCTTCTGCTGGAAAATGTAACCACATCTCCATCTGAATCTGCACATCAGGCATATTTAAGGTTCATTACATAGAAAACTGCTTTTATCTTTGCTCTAACTTATAGAAGATGAACATCTGAGATGCAAGCTGTCTTAGCGGGTAAATCCTATCTGTTCTGCTTTTGGGATAATGTATCAGTAAGAATAAATCCCTCATTCACAGCCAAGGTTGTTTCAGAGTTCCTTTGACTCAGGGCAGCAATCTCCTTGTTTTCTGACCTAATCATGACATGATATTTTTCAAAAACAAGCAAAAAAATGTCATAATGTTATAGCCCTTAAAAAACCTTCCATATACCACACACAATTTATTTCCTTTTTTTTGCCTGAATATAGCTACAGTACCTTTTCAATATATACTTTCATATTCCAATTTAAGTATTCCCATACCCACATATCTCAACTTCTGAACATTAAAAATCACACCTCTGGCATATAAAATCATAGCAAAGCTAAGAAAAAAAAAAGAAAAGAAAAAAAAGAAACACCTTCTCATTTAGTCCCACTAACAATGTAATCTAATACCACGAAATAAATCTGAACATGTAGAAGGAGCTTTGCTTATCTATGCCTAAATCATAGCAATTGAAGGAGATGCATGGCAGCTCTTTTAGTAGTTCTCCTTTCCAGTTTTACTCATTTGGGGTCATTTGCTCCTCATTTCCCCTTTATTTCTTCTTTTAGCAACTTCCCTCATACCTTCCTCTCAAGGGGAGAGGGGATTTGAAAATTATTATAACAGATGACTAAATCTGTGTTTAAAAATGCAAAATACCTGAATGCTAATTTGCCCTTTAGAATGTAATCCTTTGTAATCCTTTTTTATTTCAGAAAAATAATTTTCATTGTGAAAATACACATCTGTGCATGTGTAAAGCAAATCTGGTTTAATCATAGCATATGATTTACATATGGCAATACTCTGACCCATATGAAAATATATCACTTTACATCAATGTATATTACCACCTTTTGCAAAAAGGAATGCTTCTATACACTTGTACATAACTCTTATGTTGCAGACGTCCATTTTAAAGCAAGTTGATTTGTTCCTTGTAACTTGCTCTAGAAACATGTTAGACATTTGGCTGTAGTTTCCTGATGTATTAACTTTCAACTAAGATGTCACATCTGAAATTCTACTGTTCAGTACAATGTCTCTAATTTTAAATGTGTTAGATTGGCAGTTGCTAAATAGGCAGGAGTGAAACCTAGAATCTTTTAATCAGAATAATTAAGCATAATCTTTAATTTAGCCATTATCTGAGCATAAAATACTTCATATTCTTTGATGGCCTAGTAATACAGGTTGTCTTTGTTTATCTGTTCAAATACTACCTTTAGCTATAAATATCAGAAATGTTATCTTCCCTTTCAACTTATAATAGATCATGTAAAAAATAAATCTTGTTAATCTAGGAAGTTTGCGTAGTGCTAACTAAAACTGGGCTCAAAGTTTTGCTTGCACATTTTCATTTAAGACTGATGTTTTTCACCTAGACTATTGTTGTGTTACCAAGAATGTATTATAGTCAATGACAATGTTTGATGCATCCAAGTGGACAAAATGACCAGAACATGGGGTTGGGGGGTATTCCGAAAGAAGCATAATTTGACTGCACTGTGTTAAATAGTGAATGGTGACCTGATTGGGATTAAGAATGCATAAATGTCAAAACAGTATAGTCATGTTCAAGTTCAAGCTTATTAATGTGTTTTTTTTTTAACCAAGCATTCGACAATATAACCTGAAGCATAAATATATAAATATTCCCTTTAATTCATTGTATGTTAAGTCAAATAAGTAAGTTTTTAAAGGCTATCTAAAATTAGCCAAGGAGGAACATTCACAAAGCCATTGAAGTAGTGAGTGTCCAAGGTACGGGCCTGATAATAGAAAGGACAAAAAACGGAATTAATAAAGTTGACTTATGAACTGTTTTCTACCCCTCAGATGCTGAGCACACAGCCCTTGTAAGCTCTTTAAGCTCCTTCAAATAACTGGGACCTTAGATGGAAACAAGATGACTTTACTACAGCCAATCCCTGGTCCAAAAGTATGAGCTGCAAGCCAACGGTAATGCCAAGATTACCCACCTTATCAACAGATTCGTTCTTATTACCACAGTACATAATGCAACTAAGCAAAGATGTAATGGGAATCTCATGAACAGCTAAGGCCTCAGTCTTACAGGTGTTCAATTTAAGTCGATTATTAGTAAGCCAAGTATGAATGGCTTTAAAATCATCAACTAGGGGGAAAAATACATTCCATATTTTCCCAAGGAAAGGAGAAATAAATCTGTATATCATCTATGTAACTATGACATACTAGATTTCTTTCTTGTAATAAATGTGAAAGAGTAAACATTGATGCAGTGAAGAATAAAGGGCCCAAAATAAGACCCTGTAGGATTCCATAGACAAGCTTGTACTTAGATGATAAATTGGACCCTGATCGGGCTCTTTGTGTATGTTTATACAATAAAACTAAACCAGTTCAAAACTGTAGTGATAATCTCACAGTAAGATCAAAGTCATTCTATTAGGGTACTGTGCTCCACTGTGTTAAATTCTGCAGAGAGATCCAAGAGGGCCAGCATAGTATGGTGCCACCAGGAGACCATTAACAACTCTTATATGAGCTGTTTTCGTACTATGGCAAGTATGGACTCCTGACCAGAAGGGATCCATGAGTCCACTAACTTTAAAACAAGTCTGTAACAGCTTGTAATCAGCTTTCTCAATGACCTTGCCAAGAAATGGGAGATTAGAGATGATAGGGCAGTAATTATTCAAATTATTTGGTTATAAAGATTGTTTCTTGAGCATAAGGATTACCAACATCTCCTTCAAGGCTGTAAAATCACTAGATCAAGCACATTAAAATTAGCTGTAACTATCACAGATGGACAAGGATCCAGCCTGCATTTTATTAATCACAAGCCAAAGAACACATTAGTGAATTCATCTAAATCTAAATCTAAATCAAGAATATCGAACCCTGCCCAAGACATAGGTAAATGGATCAGATGGCATAATATGCCACTCTTGAGGTCAGCTGATATAGTAACAAACCTGCAGAAGCAATCTTGTCAGCAAAGAATTGATCAACAGATTCATACTTTGAGTTAAATACAGCTCTTCCGGTTGATAGATAGGCTGGACCACACAGACTCTCCATCACCCAGAAAAGCATTGCTGGTTGATTGGTCACTGAAGAGATCTCACTTGATAAAAAGATCTGACTTCTTACAGGAGATCTCTGCTCGACAGATTGAATAGTGCTCATCCAGCTCAATCTTATCACTCCATCAGCCAGCCTATTGCCAGCAATGCTCCAACTTGCACCACAGATCTATGTCTCAAATGAAAAGAAGCATTGAACCAGGGTACACTCCTATTGGTAGGAACAGGGCAGACATGATCTGGAGATAGGGAGTACAAATGCCTGAGACGAAGCTTTATTGTAAGTATCAACAAGGTCATCCACTGAATCAGCACTGCATTCAAAAAAGAACTGACAGAGTACTTGAAAAAGATCTGCAGTAACATGGTAAATGTTACAAACTGCTCTCAGCCCAAGATGAGGGAGACTATAACTGGGTAGCTGTAATCCAAAATGGACCAGGAAATGGTCAGACCATAAAACTGGTTCTATCACCATATCAATGCCTGCCAAATCCAATAGAAAGATCAGATCCAATGTATATCCATGTTTGTGTGTTGTAGAGGTAATAACCTGAGCAAAGAAAAACCCTTCATAATACAACTGAATTCATATACAGGAAACACTATCCCATCTTCAGATACTATAGTTACTTAGCACCATAATATGCTTGTGAGCCAGGAGTGGGTCAATGAGAAAGTCGGTGAACTCCTAAATGAAAGTCTTCTAGCTACCTGTTGGACGATAGACAAGGAGAAGCCTATAGTTTGCTTCAACAACAAGAACATGTTTAGAAGGATGCAGTGTCTCTGGTATTTACCCTGTATAACTGAGATTCCAGGTGGAATAGTTATAGCCAGGTGAGGACCAAAATTTTTATTTAATCAGGTCTCAAAAATGAATGAAAAGTCGACTGCACTGAACAAGTCAGAGATAATACCATTTTATGATGAACAATATGCATATACACAAGGTGCAGTTAGGCAGTCACTTGCCACCATCTTAATCTATGATCTTAGGACCAAATGTCATGCCCAGAATAGTCCTACATAACAAAGCGTCTCAGTTGTGAAACCAGGTGTCACCATGAAACTGAGTCAACCATGCTCTGAATGATCATGTTACCCAGTTACAATAGCATGCAGGTAGCATGTCTAACACCACACATGCTCTCATGCTCATCAAAGTGTCCCATGGTTGCTACATGGGCACAAATGGGATGCCATGCAAAGACTCCACAGAAATGTGCCAGTTGATTTTATTATATAAATGTAAAGAAAATTGCATGATAATAAAGTCAAAAAGGTGAAAAGGGGGACCAGCAAACAGAAAAATATGCAAAGAACATTGGGAAGGTAAGAGTAGTGTGATGGGTGGGGGAAGAATGGTACATACATGTGTGTGTGTGTGTGTGTGTGTGTGTGTGTGTGTGTGTGTGTGTGTGTGTGTGTGTGTGTGTGTGTGTGTGTATGTATGCGTGTGTGTGTGTGTGTGTGTGTGTGTGTGTGTGTGTGTGTGTGTGTGTGTGTGTGTGTGTGTGGTACATGTGCCATTGTTTAATAAAGATAGAGATGGAAGGTAGCATAGTGAAGCTGTAAATATGTAGGCAGTGGGGATAAAAACAAACATACAGCACAGGCAAAGACTGAGAAGAAAAGTAGTGACACAAAAGGGGGTAAGAATGGGAGACACAGACTGAATGTGGGTGGACAACTGATGATGGGGAAAACTAGACTACAAACAGGGGATGAGGTAAGACACACAGAAGGGGAAACACAATGTAGAAGGAGAAGGTGGGGTGAGTAATGCCTACCAAGCCATGCCAGGGGGTAACCAAACCAGAAATTGGTCAACTCTACAGCTGATGGATAGGCTCAGCATCTGGTTGCCCACTGTTCAGGGCCAGCCAGCTATGCAACTCTATCAGTCACATGACAAGCCACTCTAGAATACCGGTTCGGACAGTGAGCTTCCAGCCCTTCTTAGTCCTCACCAAATGCTTAAATTCACACTCAGTGACTGAGCAGTGCTTTTCTGTACCATTCTTAAATGAGAAGCCTACTTCACCCACAAGAGAAACAGCAACAAGTCCCCAGTGAGCCCTGCAGATTGCCTTCCACAGGATGTCATCCTTCAAAGCAGCTGGCTTGGGGACCTCCATGGACCCAGTGGTGGCTGGTGCAGAGTACCATGTCTATTCCCTCACCTCTGCCTGCCTCATGACTGTGCAGAAAATGAAAATAAAGGGAGAAAGGCAAATCAACAAAGCAGCATAATAAGAATGGAAAAAAAATGCAAAAACACAGGAGACAGATACAAATGATCAAATGTATGTATTGCAGTTTGTTAGCACAGGGCCTGAAATGGAGAAAAAGAGACCACCAAAGCAGCACATACCAGTGCCAATGGAACACAGTGCAAAACAGTTTATCACACAGGTACTCCATGTTGTGTATAAGTGGCATACTTTATCACACAGGTCACCACGTTGGGTGTACATGGAGCAGTTTATCACACAGATACACCATGTTAGGTATAAGAGGTACACTTTATCACACAGGTACACCGCATTGGGTGTAAGTGGTACAGTTTATCACACAGGAACACGACTTTGGTTGTAGATGGTACAGTTTATTACACAGGTACACTACTTTGGTTGTAGATGGTACAGTTTATTACACAGGTGCACCACACTGGGCATAATTGGTACAGTTTATCATACAGATACACCACATTGGCTATAAGTGGTACAGTTTAATATAGCAGTACAGTAACTGCAAGAAGGAACATTACAAAGCTAATGAACATCTAGGCAATGGGTAAATATTAAAAAAGAAAAAAAATAAGCAAAATACAACTACTCAGTACTGTGGGACATAGTTTCAGTACAGTAATACAGTAATGTCAGCAATACATTACACTTACCCCACTGCTTGTAGAGCCTGAAGTTATTCAGTTTTACTCAGTTTCCTGAGGAAATGGAAAATATAAAACAAATTGTAATGAGCACAGTACAATTTTGACAAAAGTAGGCATTTACAGCTATAAGTGCCTAGCTTGTTGTACAGTGACACTGCAGAAACAGACTTATTTCAATAGTGCGTGTGTGTGTGTGTGTGTGTGTGTGTGTGTGTGTGTGTGTGTGTTTGTGTGTGTGTGTCTGTGTGTACTTGTCTCTCTCGTCACAGCCTCTTCTTCCCATTGACAAAGAAGCTGTAGATAATGCTTTCTTAAATGACTATTCAATAAGCAGCACTGCTCACCAGGGCAGGTGATGCTAATGACATCACTCACTTCCCTGGTAAACACGTGTCAGACTTCCACTTTATTCAGGAGACCCTCATTATACCCCCATAAGTGCTCTCTATGCAACATGTGCAGCAGGTATAAAAAGATCAAGCATTCCCTGATGCATGATAGGAGATCCCTTCCAGAACCTGATCCTGCTGAGGCCATATCTACTCAGTAGGCCAAGTACAAGAGCTGAAATGGTAGCCAGTGCACACTGCTGCATGTCAGAGATACCCAGAAAAGTAGATCGTGTGGGGCAAAGGGAGAAGCTGCCTGGGTACAAGCTGGTTTGAGGGCATGCTTAGCAATACAGAATGGAAGTACTGTCATTGCTGTTTGCTGGTATTATTCATTAGCATTTTTATCACATATTTACATAAACAGCTATGACAAATAGGTAGATCAGAATATCAGAGATTTTCTTTGTGTTTTTACTCCTCAGTCTTGGGGAAGCTTTTTATTTTTTCTTCTTTTTTTTATTTAATTTTATTTTTGCTCCCGAACTTTAATGTCAGAGGAAGCCAGTGTATGGGACTGCCGAGGGTGCACATTTCCTTACTACTTCTCTGAAGACACCATGTGATATGCTTCAATGGGCTGCACAGTAGTACACTGTCCATCACTAGAAGTACAATGCACATGGTGTGGATACTCTAAGTGACCTTAACGAGCATGATGGGCAGCTGGGTTGCATTATGACCATGGTCATTAGTTTGATACAACCTGTAATTAAGGCGCCAGGTCCCTTCTTCACTGAAAGTAAAACAAATTTTAATGTACTTAAAGCGCGGTCAATTGCAATACACTTTTCGTCAGTAAATAATAACCGACTTCTTCAGAAGCTCAAAACAATGGGTACACAAGCACAATATTTAAATACTGTCACATGCAACAAGCCCCTACCGTTCAATAGAATAATTTAATTCACCTGATGGTAATTGTCATGATAGTTAACCCTAGCAAGCATTACTTTGCAAGCACAGACTCAGCAATAGTTTGCAATAACAGTTGTTCCTGGTAGGTTGCCCCGATTGCTAGAACAGTAAATATAGCACTTCTAAGGAAAAAAAATCCTACTATGTTCAGTTTGTTATAAAAAAATAGTCTAAAAGTGCACAAGTTTCAATTAAAAACTTCAATACAAACAAATTTAAGTTAATATACGTAATGTAAACATAGCCCTCTCTATAGTGGGTACCACGATACAACAATGCCGGAACAAGTCCGTGTATTTGTTATAAAGTGTTGTAAAATGTCCTGTATTCAAAATGACACCTGACATAAATCACAAAGCTGAAAGGTAGTTTTAGGCTTCCTTTCAGTGTTAATAGTCTTAAAATTGTATACTTTGGTGTCCCTAGAAATATCATCTAAAAATAATTATTGTCGAGGGTATTATTTAAAAAACTGTTTTTAATGAAAACTTATAAAAAGGGGGGATGTTCTACGTTATTTTCCAATAACGTCACTTAATATACACGTCCCCCTAACCCGCAGTAGGTAAAATGGTCTCGTAGACTGTAGATATAATGACTAAAAAGTTAGAAACAAGTGAGTGTCTTTTTGTGTATTTTATATTCATGTACGTATTTATACGAGATTAAAGAGTGATGTCAACTTTGAATAACTTCACTAAGTTCCTCTCGTTCACGTTCAAATACAATAGAAATAGGATTGACTATCTGGACATTGATCTAAGTAAAGACTATGACAACAGGATGTGGGTATCCAAAATACACCGCAAGGAAACCTACTCTAACTCTATGTTACATTACTCTAGTTGCCACCCTGCCCACCAAAAGAGATCGGTGGTTAAGGGTCAACTTGTTAGGGCGGCACGTATGTCCAGTAAAAATAAGGACTTTCTGGATGAATGTCAAACCTTGACCCAGTTTTTTCTTAAACGAGGGTACCCACACACGCTCTTAAACGAGATTACGGAGGAAGTTAAACGTAAAAGAGGCTTGAACATCTACGCTCCACTGTTAAACAACGATCAAACCAGGACCACTGGAATTACCAGGGGTGCCACTAGAACCTCTACTAACCTGGACTTTTCCTGTGGTTTTTGCTACACGTTCAACATTGACTCCCCAAGAATTAACAACATAATATTGAAAAACTGGGAATTTTTGACCAATGATAATGACTTTCAAAATGTAGTTCCTAGGAGACCCAAAATTATATACAAACGGGGACCCAACCTAAAAGAACTCTTGGAAGGCACAATGCAACCATACACGACTAGATTGGGTATGTTTAAGTGCCAAATGTGTAAGTACTGTTACTGCATTGAGGAAGGCGCTAACTTTGTAATAGGGACCAAAAGTTCAGTTCCCACTCTAAGTTTGATTGTAACAGCAAACTAGTGGTATACCTCGCAAAGTGCTATTGCTGCCCGGCCTTCTATATCGGGAAAACCGATAGAAGGCTAAAGGAGAGGATATACGAACACTTGTACAGCATCAGGACTGCAAGAACGACCAACGCCCTGGCTAGGCACGTACTTGATAATGCTGGCCACCAATTTAAGTTTAGAGTTATTGACCAACAGACCAGAGACATTAGAGGAGGGTATGACTCGCTTAAATTGGAGAGAAAGGAACTGCTTTGGCAGTTAAGGACTAACGCCAACCAGAAACCGGGTCTGAATGAAATGACATCTATTACTTGTATTCTTAAACTTAAGAACTTGGAAAGATGAATTGAAATGAATGACTAATGTTAACCTTCATAGGTCACTACAAAATTGATATGGGTTAGTTTAACTTTAAAAAGCTACCTTTAGGCACTTTGTAAGGCAACATTAGGTTGTTACACCAATATGGTGTGTATCCCCAGCAAGTAGGTAGGAAATGGTAGTTGAACAACACACGAGATAACTAAAAATTTTCTTTCTTTCAACTTTGGGCTGTGCCACCCACTACTCAGTTTCTATATCACTATAACAATCACCACTACCACCTGGGCACTGCATAGATGCTTGGTTGTAAAACACAGGATATATTGACTAAGCAACCATTCCTTTACTGGAACGATAGGATAGAACTTTTAAGATTGAGTAGTTGTGATTTTAACAGTAAGGGACTTTGTATTTTGGCCTTGTGTGTGTTTTTTCTGGGGGGGTACTATGGCCCTTTTCCTGTATAAATACGTACATGAATATAAAATACACAAAAAGACACTCACTTGTTTCTAACTTTTTAGTCATTATATCTACAGTCTACGAGACCATTTTACCTACTGCGGGTTAGGGGGACGTGTATATTAAGTGACGTTATTGGAAAATAACGTAGAACATCCCCCCTTTTTATAAGTTTTCATTAAAAACAGTTTTTTAAATAATACCCTCGACAATAATTATTTTAGATGATATTTCTAGGGACACCAAAGTATACAATTTTAAGACTATTAACACTGAAAGGAAGCCTAAAACTACCTTTCAGCTTTGTGATTTATGACAGGTGTCATTTTGAATACAGGACATTTTACAACACTTTATAACAAATACACGGACTTGTTCCGGCATTGTTGTATCGTGGTACCCACTATAGAGAGAGCTATGTTTACATTACGTATATTAACTTAAATTTGTTTGTATTGAAGTTTTTAATTGAAACTTGTGCACTTTTAGACTATTTTTTTATAACAAACTGAACATAGTAGGATTTTTTTTCCTTAGAAGTGCTATATTTACTGTTCTAGCAATCGGGGCAACCTACCAGGAACAACTGTTATTGCAAACTATTGCTGAGTCTGTGCTTGCAAAGTAATGCTTGCTAGGGTTAACTATCATGACAATTACCATCAGGTGAATTAAATTATTCTATTGAACGGTAGGGGCTTGTTGCATGTGACAGTATTTAAATATTGTGCTTGTGTACCCATTGTTTTGAGCTTCTGAAGAAGTCGGTTATTATTTACTGACGAAAAGTGTATTGTAATTGACCGCGCTTTAAGTACATTACAATTTGTTTTACTTTCAGTGAAGAAGGGACCTGGCGCCTTATTTGCATTTACTGGTTGGTTGTTTTGGGTATTTCACAGTTTGTTTCTTCATGTCATGGAACCAGGCAGCCCTAACTCGCTGAATGAAGATCTACAGAGCAGTACTCCGAATGCGAGCGGAGGAAATCTAACAGCTCTTATCGAACTTCTCACCCAAAAAGTTGACCGCTTATCACAACAAGTGGAGTCGGTCACAGCTACCCAAACGGGGGCACGGAATGTAGGAAGTGGCCCCCTTGAAGGGGCAATGATGGGGACAACAGCGCTGAATAGCGGCAACGCGCACGGCCAGGATGGACGTGGTGGTGGAAACGGTAACAACGCGAACGCTAATACAGGGCTTTTTGGATTAGACCGAGGAGTAGGTATCAATGAGGAGCCAGTGGCAACTACCAGCCACATGTCTGTCGATAGCACAAGAGGTGACGGACTTGCAGTTACGATACCAGCATTGGGCGTTTGGATACAACGTGAATTCACCGTTGGGGATACACAATATAGTGGCAGCCCGAATAGAAACAGTGAGGTAAGCCAAGATTTGTCAACGAAATTAAATACTTTTGATGAAAAACTTTTTAAAGTAAGAAAGTTGCAACTAGAGGTTGCATACTTTCGCGAATGTATCAGATTGAAGGTGGTGCCTAAAGGACTAAGACACTGGCAGTTTCCTGGTTGAAGGATCTTCATTTCATACAGCCCTTATTAATCTTTTTGATAGACATGGGCTAGAACTGTTGGGGCTACTTAGTGACCAGTATCAGATTTCCATTAACACCCTGCTGGAGGAAATAGATGAACTTGATGGTTCGATCAAGAATGACATTGATTACAGGAGATACCAATATGAGTATGAAAGGTGTTTTAAAAGTATCGATGATCACCTTTCCAAATTAAACTTGACCAAAAAGAAAAAAATCACTACGGATGTTAATGACTATAAGAATGGGGTGGCCTACCCCAAACCAGCTAAGCATCTCAATGCCATACCAGTTGCTCCAGGAGATGGCAGCACGAGGAGACAAGACAATGGGCATCAATTGACCACTGATGGTGCCATTGGCGATGTCGATCTCTACGATGACACTTGCTATGAGGGACCTTCCCTTAATGGTGAGGTTAGAAGAAGTGAGAGGTTGGCCAACCAGGGTAATGGGCAGAACAGTGCTAATAGCAACAAAGGTATTAGGGGTGGGAACCAAATGGGAGCACCCCAGGCACAAAATTTTCAAACAGGGGCCTCCAACCAGAGGTCTACGGGCAACAGGAGGAAAGGTGCCAGGAGGAAGAGGTGGTGATTCCAAGCGAACAGGCCACTGTGGAACCAACTAATACTGCCTGTAATGTCCTGGTAAACAGTAGTGGGGACTTTAAGGTTTTCAACTACACTGACTACAATATCAGTACGGACACTATTGAACTGTTGGCCAAGGGAAATACATATGTGCCTACCTCCCACTTTGACTTGGCGAACACTTTAGTTGACTTAAAGCTTTTTACTAGAAAGCTCAACCTGGGTTTGCTATTAGGCAACAGGTTTAACCAGAGGCCTGAACTTTACGTGTCTAGTGTGTTTAACCCCCCATTGCACCCAGCATTAATGTTATTCGAAAAGGTAACTGAAATGGACATGAGGAACTTAAGGAAACAAAACAGTAAATTTAAATTGAGAGACCTGAAAACTAGTAAAAATGAAAGAGAGGAACTTTCCCTCCTCAGAAAAGCCCAAGTGCGAATAATGAAAGCGGATAAAGGGGGAGGTGTCACCATAATGGCCAACGATGATTACACCAACAGGATGAATCTCATTTTGGACGGTGAAGGTTACTTAAAGGTAACTATTAATGAAATGAATGGTGCACACCAGAAGGTCAAGGCTTTCATAGAAGAACTCTATGTGGAAGCCAGGATTGACAGAGACACCTACATATACTTACAACAACAGACACCAAGGACACCGGTGTTATTTGGGATTCCAAAAGTTCATAAGGATGTTAACAACCCCCCCATGAGACCTCTTGTGGATGGTAGGAAAAGCATCACTTATACGTGTAGTAAGTTCTTAGACAGCATATTACAAGGCTATGTTAAAAAAGAAAAACAAATTACTAAAGATTCATGGTCCTTTTTGGAGGCGATGAACTCGGTCGACTTCAATCCAGAGAGCTTATTAGTTACAATCGATGTTAAGGACTTGTACTCATCAATTCCTCACGATATAGCTATTGAGTGGGTAGGGGCAATGTTAAAGTTGCTCAAGGCACCTAGTGAAGAAATTCAATTAGTGAGTGAACTAATGGATACAGTCCTTTCATACAATTACTTAATGTTTGACGAAGCACTGTACCACCAAAAAATAGGTGTCGCCATGGGATCACCCAGTGGAGGAAGTATAGCAAACCTGGTCATGGCACACTGGGAGAAAAACAACATTCTAACAGTGGAGGGCATTACTTCAAAGACAACTTTTTACACCAGATTCCTTGACGATATTTTTATGATATATCAAGGAACAGACTTCGAGATTAAAAACTTGATGTCAACTTTGAATAACTCCACTAAGTTCCTCTCGTTCACGTTCAAATACAATAGAAATAGGATTGACTATCTGGACATTGATCTAAGTAAAGACTATGACAACAGGATGTGGGTATCCAAAATACACCGCAAGGAAACCTACTCTAACTCTATGTTACATTACTCTAGTTGCCACCCTGCCCACCAAAAGAGATCGGTGGTCAAGGGTCAACTTGTTAGGGCGGCACGTATGTCCAGTAAAAATAAGGACTTTCTGGATGAATGTCAAACCTTGACCCAGTTTTTTCTTAAACAAGGGTACCCACACATGCTCTTAAATGAGATTACGGAGGAAGTTAAACGTAAAAGAGGCTTGAACATCTACGCTCCATTGTTAAACAGCGATCAAACCAGGACCACTGGAATTACCAGGGGTGCCACTAGAACCTCTACTAACCTGGACTTTTCCTGTGGTTTTTGCTACACGTTCAACATTGACTCCCCAAGAATTAACAACATAATATTGAAAAACTGGGAATTTTTGACCAATGATAATGACTTTCAAAATGTAGTTCCTAGGAGACCCAAAATTATATACAAACGGGGACCCAACCTAAAAGAACTCTTGGAAGGCACAATGCAACCATACACGACTAGATTGGGTATGTTTAAGTGCAAAATGTGTAAGTACTGTTACTGCATTGAGGAAGGCGCTAACTTTGTAATAGGGGACCAAAAGTTCAGTTCCCACTCTAAGTTTGATTGTAACAGCAAACTAGTGGTATACCTCGCAAAGTGCTATTGCTGCCCGGCCTTCTATATCGGGAAAACCGATAGAAGGCTAAAGGAGAGGATATATGAACACTTGTACAGCATCAGGACTGCAAGAACGACCAACGCCCTGGCTAGGCACGTACTTGATAATGCTGGCCACCAATTTAAGTTTAGAGTTATTGACCAACAGACCAGAGACATTAGAGGAGGGTATGACTCGCTTAAATTGGAGAGAAAGGAACTGCTTTGGCAGTTAAGGACTAACGCCAACCAGAAACCGGGTCTGAATGAAATGACATTTATTACTTGTATTCTTAAACTTAAGAACTTGGAAAGATGAATTGAAATGAATGACTAATGTTAACCTTCATAGGTCACTACAAAATTGATATGGGTTAGTTTAACTTTAAAAAGCTACCTTTAGGCACTTTGTAAGGCAACATTAGGTTGTTACACCAATATGGTGTGTATCCCCAGCAAGTAGGTAGGAAATGGTAGTTGAACAACACACGAGATAACTAAAAATTTTCTTTCTTTCAACTTTGGGCTGTGCCACCCACTACTCAGTTTCTATATCACTATAACAATCACCACTACCACCTGGGTACTGCATAGATGCTTGGTTGTAAAACACAGGATATATTGACTAAGCAACCATTCCTTTACTGGAACGATAGGATAGAACTTTTAAGATTGAGTAGTTGTGATTTTAACAGTAAGGGACTTTGTATTTTGGCCTTTTGTGTGTTTTTTCTGGGGAGGTACTATGGCCCTTTTCCTGTATAAATACGTACATGAATATAAAATACACAAAAAGACACTCACTTGTTTCTAACTTTTTAGTCATTATATCTACAGTCTACGAGGCCATTTTACCTACTGCGGGTTAGGGGGACGTGTATATTAAGTGACGTTATTGGAAAATAACGTAGAACATCCCCCCTTTTTATAAGTTTTCATTAAAAACTGTTTTTTAAATAATACCCTCGACAATAATTATTTTTAGATGATATTTCTAGGGACACCAAAGTATACAATTTTAAGACTATTAACACTGAAAGGAAGCCTAAAACTACCTTTCAGCTTTGTGATTTATGTCAGGTGTCATTTTGAATACAGGACATTTTACAACACTTTATAACAAATACACGGACTTGTTCCGGCATTGTTGTATCGTGGTACCCACTATAGAGAGGGCTATGTTTACATTACGTATATTAACTTAAATTTGTTTGTATTGAAGTTTTTAATTGAAACTTGTGCACTTTTAGACTATTTTTTTTATAACAAACTGAACATAGTAGGATTTTTTTTTCCTTAGAAGTGCTATATTTACTGTTCTAGCAATCGGGGCAACCTACCAGGGACAACTGTTATTGCAAACTATTGCTGAGTCTGTGCTTGCAAAGTAATGCTTGCTAGGGTTAACTATCATGACAATTACCATCAGGTGAATTAAATTATTCTATTGAACGGTAGGGGCTTGTTGCATGTGACAGTATTTAAATATTGTGCTTGTGTACCCATTGTTTTGAGCTTCTGAAGAAGTCGGTTATTATTTACTGACGAAAAGTGTATTGTAATTGACCGCGCTTTAAGTACATTAAAATTTGTTTTACTTTCAGTGAAGAAGGGACCTGGCGCCTTATTTGCATTTACTGGTTGGTTGTTTTGGGTATTTCACAACCTGTAATTAACTTGACCAGAATTTCCAGTCACACACATCATTTATGACCTCAAAGTCCATGCACAAGCAGGACTTGGACCCATAGCATGAAAGAGGGGAGATAACACATGGCTTTATTGGTGCAATTCAGTGACAATCATGGTAAATCATCTCATTAACAAACTAACCAGGATGCGAGCCACACCTCTCAATCTCTTAGTGCAAGAAATCTGGACAAAACCAAAAATAAGTGGGGGACAAAGGCCCACAAAAAAGGACATATTTTAAATATTGCTCTTATAAACTTAGAAAGTTGCTAGAATAACTGGTTGCGTGTTAGTATTTATTTTCTAAAGGAAATGTAGTCCAAAACACAAATGCATCTCATTATTTAGTGACTTTAATTCTCAGTTACTTGCCAGGAAACCAGTTTTAATGAGGAACAGGCTAAAAATATGAGTAAAAAATCTGGACATTCTGTGAAAATCTGTGCAGTTGAATAGTATGTGAGAGAAAAAAAGGGCAGCAACACAGAAAATCTGAATAAAGTGGATATCAGAGTGCATTGCTATAGAGGGCAAAGTGACACCATGCTAGGACATATATATCAGTGGAAACATGTGGATCAGTGCGTGTATGCATGACAGTCCATGACAACCACCATTTTCTTACAAACTGTCCCTGGCAGTGGTTACAGCCATGTTTACTGATATAGGGTAACTCTTCAAACTCTGTGCTATAGTGTGGCAGCTGTCAGCATGTGAGCAGTGCATGCTGTCCTTTATGCTTGTGACAATAGCATGATCTGTGGTAGATGTGGTGGAGGCCTACTATCCTTGTAGCCTGTCATGCATGTTGTGTGCATATGGCACAGTGTGTAATAATCTTGTAAGTCATTACTGTGACAGTGCCTGCCTCTGCTTCCTGTACCTTGTCTAGATGAACTAAACATTCGGGATTGCAACCTGTCCTGTTTGTTCCCTGTACTATGTTGGTAGGTCTCTGTCATAAGATTGAAAGTTCAAAAGAATGAAAATCATAATATCTAAAACTCAAAATATCAGAAATGGGAAATTACCCCTTCTCCACTGTAGTGAAATCTGGGAGTTGATATATATAATTGGCAGGGATATGCGGGCGGTGCAGCCCCCTACATGGGGATGCAGAGAGCTTGCACCTGCATTAAAAATGTTTTTGATATTTTGAGTTTTAGATATTATGATTTTCAGTCTTTTGAACTTTTGATCTTATGTCATAAACCCATTTGTTAGTACAGCCATGCAGCTACAGGGATCTGGCTGCTATGGCCATGCCAAGGGATGGTGGTGTAGTGCAAGACTGCACCACAGACTAACACAGACACACAACATTCTGGAAATGGCTGTCCACTAGTGTTGGTCAACACTGTCCATGCCTGCTTGTGCCCTTTGCTATTGATGCTCTGCTGCATGTGTCAGATGGTCTTTTGTGTCCACAATCAACACATTCCACTGGACAAGCTACCTGGAGTCCTGTAGTTCAACACTTGATCACTCTCCATAGACTTACATTGAGTAACACCTATCCGTGCCCATACACAGCGTCATATATGCCAACATTCCTTTGGTACACCACAATAGGGTTTACAATGACATTCGCACTCATGCACTTGATGAACCACACCATTCTCTACACAAACTGCTTCCAGTTTTGACACTTCAGGCCCACTGAATGCTCCTAGTCATCATTCTGCCCATGAAGCTCCATCCATCACTGGAGGACATGATCTCTGGCACACCAAATCTCTTAGCTACAGTCATACATTTTTGTCACAGATATACCCATTACCCATCCACCTATGCCGGTATTGCTGCCCCCTGTCACTGTGTTCCACCGGCCCTGTGCAAATGATGATAACTGTGGCCTGTCCATCCCTGTGCCTTATTTGTGTAGGGTATTGTCTGATGTACAGTGTAGTTAGTCAGTACACTATGATGTATTGTATGGGCATATTAATGCATACATCAGTTTTGTTCTTTGTTTTGCCTTGACATGGCTCATAGTTTATTGACATAATGCTGCTTCTTTGCCAGTGCCATGAATGTATTGTGCCCACATCCGTCTCAGATGAGGTCTATCTGTAGCCAATTCCTTGATTCTTCACCCTGCTCCTCCTCTGCTGCTGCAGCAGGTATGCCAAGCAGTTCTATGGTCTCCCCTTGCTGTAGCAGTTTTTGTAGAACTATATTATGTAGTTTAGCACAGACAAGATATATTTTGTACCAAGTCTTCAGAGTGTACTGCAGTGAGCCACCACATGAATCCAGGCAGTGGAAATGGCTCTTCAGCAATTGGATCACTCGTTAGATGATATCACATGCTTGTGACATTTAGGTGTTAAATAGTAGCTCTGACAAAGTCTAAGGGCTGCAGATTGGAGGGTCATTAATTATGGCACCAAGGCATATGCAGCATAACCTCAACACAGAACAGTGACACCATTCTGTGTAGTCTGTTACATAATTTAAAAGGATCATACTCTTAAGGCTTCTATGGGTGGTAGTGCGTACACTTGCCAGCTAGGTGACCCTATGGAAAGTCACCTGTTATGTTATAGTATACTCTGTACATGTGAAAGATATAGGAATAATAGGAACTGCCAGGATGATACACAGGCACATTGCATATACCATCCTGTGCAGTGCAAACTACCTAGCAGTTGACAGAATGGAAGTCCTACCAGTTGATGTACCAGGCACAACCTGGACCAGTTTGGGCTTTGATAGTGAAGTAGGTGCAGTAAATGTTCCCCAGGATCCCAGATAAATGGGCTATGTCATATAATGTCTCATAGTGATGCTTCTCTCCACTGCTGCCAATGGAAACCAAATATACTCCTCTACAGGCTGCAGCATCATGTCAAGAACCTGGTCTAGGATTCACAAGGCCAAAGCTTGCAAACCACTAACATGTCCCCTGTTGGACACTGAAAGATATCTATAGTAAGGATGGTTAATTCTATACAAACATTATTCTCCTCAGGGATAGGCAGTCCATGCATCCCTCTTGATCCCATGTGAAGATGACTCACGTCTGCTTACTGCCATATGATATTTTTGCCCACACAGTAGTGGTTGACAATGTGCCACTCATGGAGCTGATGGTATATCAGCTATGGAAGAGCACTAAATCACAGATACTGGCTACCAAGGTGGCCACTAGCAACATGTTGACCGGCTAAACCAGATGCTACTCATAACATCTTAGTGTGAATGATTCACCTATTCACCAAAAATGATGGTGTACAGAAACACTGATTGCTGTGGCTCATTGTGTTAATTTTATATGTTTCTCAATCATACCACCATGTTTGATTTTATTTGCATATTCAGTGTTTCTCATTAGCATGTTGACACTCATTTGTGTATCATTGTGTGGTATAGTGCCTATTATCACTTTTCCTTGTTTGTCACCTCCTCACTGTGATATTTTGCTAAATGCAATGTGTTTTTTGTGTCTCAATACACCCCCTTTTATGCATCATGCAGTCTTGGTGCTCTGTTTGTATCCTATGTAGAATCTCTTCTAAACTCTTGGTATATTACAGGCATTAACCCATACGTTCATCATTACCTTTCCACTGTCAGCAAATGCAGCATATGCAAATGTACTATACAATCATTACACAAATGTAGTATATAATCATTGGTACTGAATGTGCTAAATATCAGTTTTACTTTCAATGGATGAGCAACAAATAATTGCAAAGATAGTCTCCCAGATTCATTGACAAATCACCATCAACACTATCTGGGCACCATCATGGATCCAGTAGTGCAATGGTGTTATTTAGTGATTCAGACACATGATAAAGCTGTATTGAGCAGCATGACATTACAGACTCATTATCATATCTCCAAATTGAACACTAGTTCCCTCTAGCAAATTATGATACACAGTTGCAGAGGCATCTGCTAACATTCACAAATGCACACAGTCAAATACAAAGACACAAGCACACACATACTGACACTCAGACGCACTGCCAGATGACCAGACAGCTTGCAATCATGCTCCTACATACATGTGCACACACACACACACACACACACACACACACACACACACACACACACACACACACACACACACACACAAAATCAAACACACTGCCAGACAAGCAGACAACTGCAATCATGCCCCATAGTATATACATGCACACACACACACACACACACACACACACACACACACACACACACACACACACACACACACACACACACACACACACACACACACACACACACACACATACACACACACACACACACACACATACACACACACACACACACACACACACACACACACACACACACACACACATGGATTTGCAGTGCTTACCCCCTCTGGAATTAGTAGTCACACTCCTGCCATAGGAAATAATGAGTGTATGCCATCAAAAGATAGTATACTTTTTCTGCTATGCTCCCCACATACTGATAAAGATTTATTCTTTGAATCACTCCACCAGGATTTTCTGATATTGGTGATTTAATTGTAATTCTTTTTTTTTATTATTGCATTGCTGGTGTCTCCTCATGCTTTATTGTATCCTGTGTATTCCACTGTCCAATTGTATGTATATATGCTTTTTAATTGCATCTATACTACTTTTTCATTTGATGTTATTTAACTCTCTGGAGATTTTCTCTCAAAGCCTCTGTTGAAAATGGGCATTTATTATCCAGACGGACTTCCCCAGTAAATACATGCTGTGAAGATAGGTAAAGGCTACCAGCCTAGCCAGATAGAATTTTGTAGATAATTCTGTCATTTGTAAGTATTAATGTAAGCCACAAGCTTGTTCTCTTAAATGTGAAAAGACTACATTGGATATTGAACTGAAAAAATTAACAACAGTGCACTCTGCTGTAACAAAGCTGATGTCAATTCTATGATTTCAAAATTCGGAGCTGAAATGTCTAGAGGGAGGCATCCTGCCTATTTATTTGAGGTCAGAGTTAATGGCTAGAATTTGAATGTATAATTTATTTTATTGCCCTGGCTTCCTGACCAGCTGCAAGGTCAATAGGGCCATTAACCTATGACAGTCTGTTAGCATGGGATCTGGAAAGAAATGATGTAATCTGAAATGAATCAGTGGTACTGTGTTATCAATTTAAGGAGAGAAAGAATTAAAGCATTTGAGCATTTGTCTTGAGATCATCCAACATTACCAGCTCTGCCTGTGTCTGTATGTAAGTAGAATCTTAGACTTTAGTGTTTCTCTTAGATATAGCTAGGACATAGGAATATTAGACTAGTTTGTTTTTCTGTGATGTCAGAACTATTCTACTATAGTATTTTAAGCATTTTCCTGTGATCTCTGAACTCTTGACTAGCATTGTGTAGTAAGAAGTATTGTCTTGTGTTTCTTTTATTATTAAATATTTTTAAACCTTTCAACTGTGGCTGTTTTGTGTAGAGATAATTTAAGCTCTAAGAGTACATTGCATGTATATAGTGATACTGTACCATGTCACTCCAAATAAGCTTTGCTGTTCAGTCACACACCATTTAGATAATAATATTGCACAGTAATAATTGGACACCCTTTAAAAAGGGCCTTTGAGTAGCTGATAAATATTAGCTGGGTGGTGGCAGTGATTTCTACTGTATAGTCTGGGTAAAAGGGGCACAGCTGGAGAACCTGTGCCAGCCTTCTCCAGGAGTGTCTGTGTGGTTGCATATAACTCATCTCAAAGTGTCTGTGTGTCAGCTAGTTGGGCAGGGACATGAAGCACTGGTTGGACAGATAGGGTGCTAGAGGTTTTATCTTGCCCACTAGACTGAGATCTGAACCCTATAGCTGTGCCAGTGGGGAGTCTTATTGGGGACCTGGAGACAAAGGGAGAAACCAGACCCAGACTGACTGTGATGTCTGTGTGCTCTTAAGGGAAATTGTACTTAACTGTGTGTGTATTTATTATCCTTTACCTATATGGACACCCCTCACTGGTGTTAGTGTTGAGGACTGAGGCTCCTTGAATCCTGGGCCAGTACATGCCAATAAATAAATACAAAAATGGCCCATACGTCCCCGTTTGCATACAACCTTCATCAACAACCTACTGTCACACCACAGGCTGCCTTTGAACCATTCTAGCAATACAGCAGTTTTTGAATCACACAGGCATAATGTACATGTGCATTCAAAATATCTTATACCTCTCAACCTCTCAGAGCAATAAATCTGGACAAAGCCATAAATAATGGGGGGAGAAAGGCCCAAAAATATGGACAATTGTTAAACATTGCTCTTACAAACTTAGAAAGTAGATAGAATAACAGGTTTTGCATTAGCATGGATTTTTTGAAGGGTATAAAGTCCAAAACGCAAGTTTGTCATTTTCTGACTTAAATCTTCAATTATTTGTCAAAGATTTGCTAGAAAAAACACCAATTTTATGAAAAACTGCCCAAAACTTTGAGGCAAAAATCTGGATGTTCTGCGAAAATCTGTACAGTTGAGAAGTATGCAATGTGAACACAACATTTAATGTGTCAGTGGCCTCTTTTTCAACACTTCTTTAAATCTGATATGCTCATCAAGACCTAGGAAAACTGATACATTAAGCAATATCTGCCAGTGATATGTCTTAAAATCCAAATCATTAATAACATCTCCTTCCCTAATGTTATGATTTAATTTCCACTTATACCTAAAATAAAATCATTTAAAATCATAACACGTTTGTGTTGAAACAAGATATTTTTTCTCATTTTTAAAGTTGATTGCATGATGTTACTCACAGATTCTTATTTGTAAGCTACACTTTGCCATCCTTATATAAAGCCTTCACAAATGAGGTAGCATACTATGTTAATGACACAGTCAGACTAGTCATTACAATATCAATGTACAGCTTGATGGATTACATAAAATAAGCTATTTGTGTATTATATAGAAATGAGGCAGCATAATATGAGGATAATGTGCTTGAATCGAAGCCTCCACATGCAGAACAATGCACACAGTAAACTATTGGTTGTGCATTGTTTCTATTAATATATCATCAGACTAGTACTGACATTTTGTATAGGAATCACTGCATTCATTTTGTACAGATTATTGACAAGCCTGGACACAGTATAGCTTGAATTCTGCTTAGTGTTACTATGCTATCCCATTCCTGACAGGAATTACATCTGTTTCACAAATATGTCATAAATGAGTCAAGATTAAAATACACATGCAAGACTTTGCATATTTTTTGCTATGAAATTCTGTCAGGTGTCTTTGAATCTGCTCTTTACTGTTACAAAAGCATGTGTTATATGTGTGGAAAATATTTAAGCATTTGCTCTGTGTGTGGAAAAATATCATCAGTACAAGGTACTTAAACTTATTATCGGTGCTAGAACAAAGCACATAAGATACATGCAGGATGTATATAGCGCACATGGAATATACTGAGCCAATTGTGCACTGCCCCTTGTTAGGTACTTCATTTACTACAGGACTATTACAGTCAGTGTCAGTGGATCATTTGGTTGCACACTCACCTTAAATGCCTGGAGGATCAGTAGAGGATGCTGTTCCTACATCAGGCAAAGGAATTCATGTTACATTACCAATGATGTAATGCAGCGTAGGAGAAGTGCTGCATTCCTGAGATATCATCCTTCAAATGAGGTCACAGCTGCCCAAGTCAAGTAATCTTAGGTGGGTATAAACAATCCATAATACTTATTACTGGGGCAGGTAAACTTAATTTAAAGCATAATGCAAACAATGATGCTGTGACATTCTGGAGCACTTATACATTTCCCCATGATGTCAAAGGACAGGGACACAGTCATGTGTCACTTTTATGTATACTGTGATTTGTTTTCTTTAGTGCGTTTTACTTGTATTTTGCTTTCAACTGCATATTAACACTTGAAAAGACACCACAGCTCTGTCTCTTGTGAGTCAGACAGAAATTAGAACAGGTCAATTAAGGAGTCACACATAAGTTAGAAGAGGTCAGTTAAGGCTAGTCATCAGTGAAGTGAGGGGATGGAGTTAGGAACTAAACCTTCTATTTAAGGGGTAAAATAAAACATTTCAGAGCTTTACTAGAAAGGCTCACCCAGACTCTGCTGCAGTTTGCTGTGAGGAAAAGGTTGGTTTGCTTTTTATTTGTTGTATTCTGTGTTGCTTTATTGTCTTTTTCTATTTTGTATACTGTGATTTGTTTTTTTTACACTGTGTTTTACTTGTATTCTGCTTTTAACTGCATATTAAAACTTGAAAAGATACCACAGCTCTGTGTCTTGTGAGTCAGTAATTTTTCCCACCCTCCTACCCGGTTACTGTTGTGTTTTTAAACATCACTGTCTTTCTAGTTGCCTGACACTTATGTTAATTTGACCATATATCTTGTGAGTCAGTAATTTTTCCCACCCTCCTACCCGGTTACTGTTGTGTTTTTAAACACCACTGTCTTTCTAGTTGCCTGACACTTATGTTAATTTGACCATATATCTAATTTCCTCTCTGCTTTTACTGGTTGATGTGATTAAACACAGAATTATCATTTTGTGAAATCACTCCCCTTCAACCATTTAAATGTATTGACCATCCTACTGTATTCCATAGTACCAGAAGAAAAAAGTAACCACCCCCTTTCAATCTATCTTGCTGTTTTAAAATAGTCACTCTCCACTAAAACTTAACTTTTTAGACAGGTAAAACTTAATTTATCTACTTTCACATCAAACTCCTCTAGTGCACACTGCAGTGTTTAGTATAAATCATTTTTTCATTTTACTTTTAAGCATCTATTGCAAGACTACCAGTTATTGGAGAGACCACATTCTGCCTCTCAGTAGTCATCTTAGGATTAGTGCTTCTGTTTTTTCCTGGTGAGAGAAGAAGTGCAGTTACATTATTTCCTGGAGACTGCTGATCACCAGAAAGCTTAATAACTGCTTTATAGGTGACAGCTTGGAATATGTGCTTATATTCTGATCCTGGTGAGAGTAGGAGCAGAGCGAATTGATTCGTGACTCTTTCTGGTTGGAGAGTGAGTGTCTGTGCTTAACGTATCTGATTGGTCTGGTTGCTATTCGAGGCATCTACCAGAAAAGGGCTACAAGCCTGTAGACCCTTGCAACATCTGGAACAAGACTGTGGATCACTAAACAGGCCGTGACCTGCTTCTCTTCTTGGGATTGGTGCTAACATTTTGCTCCTGGTGAGAGAAGAAGCAAAGGAGTATTGTATCCCAACAGAGTGAAGCTGTATTGAAACCAGCATTAGTAGCAGCCAGGCAGTAGCCATTCATGTGACTCCCCTCTTTTCATCATTCTTGACAAACTAATTCTTTATTTTCAGTAAGTACTGCTTGATTTCTTCCTAACTTTAGAATAATTGCCTAAATACTTCATCCTTAAAATTCCAGGGTCTACGTATTAGTTTCCCCTCAAGTGTTTGGCAGTGCTCTGTACAGACTCAGACACTTTGAATGACATTTTTCCTGTAAAAGGCTTCAGCACTTAATATATTGAGCTCATATCCAGACATGTCTAAAAGTCAGTTCCCTGTGCTTTCTCCTGTCAACCTGATAAACTTGGGCATCCTGAGGCAATGTAGCAACTGCCTCATGTACACAGACAACCCTCTCCTCTTACCTCCCAACACAATGAGATGCACATATATAGCCAAATTGGAAGCCAAGCACTCTCCAGCCAAGACTGAATTAGCCAGTCAAGAGAGGAAGGTTAACACCTGCACCACACCACATTCAGCACATAGCCCTCCTGAACTTACACCACCACAGCCCTCACATAGCAACGCAAAACACACACCTACTTTCACAGAGGTTCTCAATAAAAATCTGCCCAAACAACAGAGACCTCCAAGGCAGAAATGCAAACCACCACATTCCAGCACAAACCATGAGACACATAGCTCACATAAACAGTGTGTCACTTAACCAGAGCCCATAAGGCAAAACTACCTACCCAATACACTAGTCATAGGTGACTCAATAGTAAGGCACACTGATGTCTCACTCACTAAGTTGAATAAGGAGAAATTTATGGTCAACTGCCCGTCGGGTGCCAGGATCCGCCACATAACGCATGCACCTAGGTCACTCCACAACAGGTACAAGTACAAATATGACTCTGTCATTGTCCATGTTGATGTGAATGACCTGAGATGTTCCTCCCTGGACTACATGAAAAGAGACATAGAGGAGTTCTCAGATCTTGTAGCACAGGTAGGTATGACCCTAGCTCTGAGTAGCATCCTACCATCACCCAGAATAATACCACAGTACAAGAAGAAAATGATTGACTTCAACAATTGGTTAAGTTTTTGGTGTCATTCTAAGGGGATCCAGTATCTGTCTGCCGGGGATGACATGATCAACAGACCTCGATGCTTCACCAGAGATGGCCTGCACCTGTCACCCCAGAGATTCCAGATACTGGCCTATACTCCTATAGTGCCTTTTTTAGGCAATGTCCTGAAGACAAAATTACCACCATAACAGCTACAAGCAAACAAAATCCAAGGGTTATGCTACTCAGTGCTAGAAGTCTAAATCTCAAAATACACTCACTCGAAGCACTCCTTAAAATGGAAAACATTGATATCTGTGCAGTGACTGAGACCTAGTTCAAGGCTCCAGAAAGCACTGCAGCACTACCAGGCTATAATTCATACCACACCTTTCAGCCCCTAAACCTGGACCGAGGCACTAAAGGCGGTGGTGTCTCCATATTCATAAAGGATATGCACATCTCCAGACTAGTAGCCCAACATAACGCATCAGAGATACTTCAGGTACAACTAACACTGGGTAAAACTGCAATCCAGGTTGTAGCCTACTACAGATCCCCCACAATGTCCCAAGGCTCCCACTCCATATTCCTAAGCACACTGGAAAATATTAGGGTACAACCCAATACCCTTGTACTGGGAGACTTTAACTACCCCTCTATTAACTGGGAAAATTACTCATGTACCAACACACTCACTCAATGTTTTCTGGAATTCATTAATTCCAACACCCTGGACCAACCCATTTTTACCCCCTCCAGGGGTAGAAACGTCCTTGATCTGGTCATTATTAACATGGGCGACCGTTGCTCTACACCAGTAATCAACTCCTCCCTGGGCAGATCTGACCACAAGCTAATCACCATGGATATCCATAGCCCATCCTCACCCCCCCAAAGGAAACCACCATAAAAAACTTTTCCAAAGCCAATTTTGGGCTTCTAAAAACAGAGGTGGCTAACTTCACGACACCCATGCAAATGGAAAATAGGTGCATGACTGCTGAATCATACACCAATGCACTGTATGAGCACATGCACAAGTGCATGGAATGGGCCATACCAAACAGAACCAAGATGCCAGTCTGGTGTTCCCCCACCATAAACAAACTCTACAGCAGAAAGAAAAAACTGTTTCAGAAAATGGTGAATTCCCAAGACTGGAAAAACTCCCTTGTTAGCTTCACCAAAAAACTGAGATCCATCATCAAATCCTCTAAAGCTAGCTATGAAAACAAAATTGCTGCAGATTCTAAAGACAACCACAAGGCATTCAATAGTTATGTCAAGAGTCTACATGGCAATACTCAGATCTCCTCTGAGTTACAGCACAATGGCAATACATATACAGAACCAACTGACATTGCCAACATATTGGCTGACAGGTTCAGTGTGAACTTTACCCCTCTTTCACCCCCTAAAGGGCCTATCACAATACCTAAGGAATGCCAAGTCCTTATTATTACAGTTACACAGGTAAAAACCGCTCTGTCCAAAGCCATGAATACAGCTTCCATTGGACCTGATAATATCCCTGGCTGTGTTCTACATGAATTACAAAGTGAACTGGCACCACACCTGAGTCCCCTGTTCAATCACAGCCTCATTCCAGGCTTTGTTTCTACTGAATGGCGCACTGTTACGGTCATCCCACTTCACAAAGGGGGAGCGACTCCAGACCCTGGGAACTACTGCCTGAACTACTGCCCCATTAGTCTGATGAGTCTGATATGTAAGGTTGTGGAGTGCATCATCATGGACCTTATAAATAAGGACACAGGGAATCTCCAAACTCTGGACCCCATGCAGTTTGGGTTTGTGAAAGTAGATCATGCCTGCTCAACCTGATAGACTTCTTTGAGTCTGTCACCAGAGCTGTGGATGTGGGCAAGGTAGTTCACACAGCCTACCTAGATCTTGCCAAGGCCTTCGACAACATTCCTCACTCAGGAATCATAGATAGACTCACTAAACTAGGCATAAACCCCTATGTCATAAGATGGGTTGCCAACTGGCTCACTGATAGAACCCACACTGTGAAAGTAGCAGACTCCAAATCTGACTACTGACCAGTTACAAGTGGTGTCCCACAGGGATTGGTCCTAGGTCCTCTCCTGTTTGGCATCTACTTCTCTGAAGTTCAAGCCAACACAAAGGGACTCTGGCTGACCAAGTTCGCAGATGATTGCAAACTGGGAGCCATTACTGATTCTCCAACTGATGTCGACATTCTACAAAAAGGCTTCACTGACATCAATGACTGGTGCCAGAACTATGGCCTTACGCTCAATGCCAAAAAGTGCATTGTCATTCCCTTTGGGAAAAATTTGGTGCCCATGAACTACCATATAGGCGATAGTCCACTAAACACCAAAGGTGTGATAAGAGACCTGGGGACACAAGTTGACATCAACCTCTTCTTTGATAACCACATTGTCACTGTAGTCAGAAAGTCATTCTATGTGGCACATCTCATTACAAAAGGTTTCTCATCCAGGAAGAAAGAGGTCATAATCCCTCTCTACTCATCCCTCATTAGACCTATTAATACAACACCCCATTTGGTATGTACCTCACTAGACACCTACAACAACTGGAAAGGCCACAAAAATACCTCACTAAGAGGATCTTAGGCCTTAGACAAATGCCCTATATGGACAGACTCAAAAAACTGTAGCTATACTCTGTCTCTTATCGGCTACTTAGGTGCAATCTCTACTTGACCTACAAAGCCATGTCTGACCTAGAGCTGCTAGATATGCTACACCAAAAGAAATCCCAGTCCCTCCATGCCACGTGCTCTAGGGTCCTAAACCTCACTACCAGAATAAACAGAACATGCTGGAGGGACAAGTTCATAACCCAGAGACTTCCCATACTCTGGAACAAACTTCCCATTCACATCAAGCAGAGCACTTCACTGGCCCTCTTTAAGAGAAATCTTGACGAGTGGATGGGCAATAGGAAGTTCACCCCGGGGATCACTTCAGTGGCCTTGCTTGACAGGGGCACTGGGAACTAACTTTGGGCAGCATGATGCCAGGGAATCTTCTTGGGCTAGGCTTATATAGGCTCCAGGGCCATTAGCCTAGTACACACCTATGAACCTATGAACCTATGACATTGTCCTCTTGTCTACACTTTTTAGTGTTATTAACTCCTCAATTTTGGTACTTAGACACATGATATATGGTAACCAAGAAAATGCTGACAGCTTTCATCAGCATTTACTTGTCATTTACAAGATCAGCCATTTTTTCTAGACAGTGCTTTGTTCATATTTCTCCTCTGTCCCTCATCATCACCACAACATGTTGAGGTAGCATGTCAGTTGCATAAAGCCAGTGTCAGTGAGTGCTGGTACCGCAAAGTAATTTTGTTGAAAACCACTTCCATGTCTAATGACATTTGCACTTTTCCCTACCACTGTGCAGTTATGGGGATGAGAAATATAAGTTTGGGGCATGGAGAATCTCCTCACATGGAGGATGAAGGGGGGATTGCCATCCAGCAAAAAACAGTCTTCAAGGTTTGCTACCCAGGTCATTCCTGAAAAGGGTCCTTGAACCAGTGTGCCTACCTGGTTAACGAATGTATAAATAAATAAATTATAAAAATAATAATAAATATTGTAGTTTAATTTCATTGTATTGGTACTTACTGAAATGTTCTTCATAGGTTCATAGGACTTTATTAAGTTTACGACTGAAATACACCATCAAGAAGCTCAGCCACATCACCCAGTACTGACGGGGAGACTAGAATTGTTCCTCATTAAGCAGGCTTTCTATACAGATTCCTGGTAAACATTTGTGATCACCCATCCAGTCATCCAGACTGGTTATAAAGGTTGCTAGGGAAGTATTCTGCCTGAATGGTAATGGCAACCTATTCCAGAAATTAGGTATACATTGGATTAAGTATCTGTCATGCCATCTGGTTTTGTTGATGTGTAGGTTTTGATATTTATGCTTTACCACCCATTCTGTGTAAGACAAGGAGTTCAAACAGTGCTGGATCATTCACAGCACAGAAAGTTAAGCAGAGATCACCCCTCAGGAGTCTGTATGACACTGAGTAGAGTGACAGAGCTTTTAGTTTGTCAGAGTAACTAAGGTTACGGAGACCTGAGCTCTTTTTGGCTAGGAAACATTGAGGACTCTCAAGCTGGTTTAGGTGCTTGGTGGGATTTGTAACATACGATTGTAAGACCATATGATTGAATTTCAAAAGACTGATTCTTAGAACATCGAACCGGCTTCTGCTTTGAAAGCCGGTAACACAAACAACATTTTTGCAGGGGGACAACCCCCCCGCATCCTGCACCCTGCATATGATATACCATCTCCAAGTTTGCTCCACATTGGGGAATGGAAAAAACCTGATCCCAAAAAATACAGGCTTCTGAAGGAGAAGCTGGTTTGATGTTTGAGAAATCGATAATTTGAAATTCAATCATATCGCCTTGCGATCATATGATATAGGCCCACTTGGTGAGGTACACGCTGAAGGGTGCATTATATTCAATGATATGCCTAATAGGGGAAGAATAAAGTGAGACTATAACTTCTTTGGACCTTGAGACAATGCCATGAAGGATAAGCTTTGCAAGGTAGAAAGATTTTATGACCACGAGAGACACAGTGATCAAAGGACAGTCTGTAATTAATATGCATACCCAAGTCCCTGATGACTGTGTGAAATTTAAGTGGAATATTATCGATATGGCAAGCAGCGGTGATGCTAGATTTACCAAAAGAAACTATGCTGCATTTCTTTGCATTAAGGGTAATCCCATGATTAATTTACTGAGCATTTGTTTGGTCCAGGCCTTCCTGGAAAATTTGATTATCACAATGGGATTTGATAACTGCTCCCAATTTGCAATGATCAACAAACTTGGTTTGCCGTAGTCCCTTGATATCAGCTTTTATGTCAGAGAAATATATGCCAAAGGGGAGGAAACTCAGGACAGTACCTTTTCAAAGATATCAACAAGGTTGAACAGGCACAATCTGCTTTTTTTTTTTTACAAAGCAGAACATTGTGTATCCAGAAATATAAGGTCACCAATATCAAGTTTATTTGTTCAGTTATAATATATTCTCAAGCCTTGCAAATAATACAAGCGAGACTAATAGGCCTGCAATTCCCAGGGTCAGTAGAGGGACCACCTTTATGCAAGTGCATCGCAACTGCTATTCTCCACTCCCTAGGGACATAACCAGTGCAGGGACTCTGGTTGTACAGTTGATAGAAGAGTTTTGCTAAGAAGGACTTTTCATTTCTTAGTTGTCATACTAGGATTTTGTCAGGATCCACAGAAGTAGTGTTTTTAATTTTGGAAAATGACAAAAGGACTTGGTAGAAATTGTTTTCAGGAGGGGGAATGTCAGGGGGAATGAAGGGGAGAGGAGGGACAGTGGGTGAAATGAAGTTGGAAAAGAATTTCTGATTACTGCAACACTTTATACACTTCTATATTGCTGTCATGTTTACTTTTATTAAAAACATGCATTACTTTTCATTTTGGACCTTATTCTTCTATGTCTTACAAAACAAAATAAGCATTTACTAGAAATCAATAAAACTGTACATAAATATTATCATGTTATCACATTCATGACAGAGAAAGTGCAGTTATGTCATCAGACATACAAGATCAAAAACACAGTATTTCACTTAAGTACTGAAAACTCATATTTATGCCCCCCTTTCTGCATTGTTGCGGTACTCTTTTCATGAACTGCATTACATTTCTTCAATGATACTTATGAATTCACTGGCAATTCAAGCACAATTGTCAGATGATTTTATTCTTAAAACAATGTAAAATGGATTGTTTCTTTTTTTATCAAAATACCCTCTGACTGGCCTATGCATGCAGACAATATAAACCTGCACAATGAAGGCTGACTAAGCGTCTTCAACATTCCAGAGACTGATGAGGTTTGGAAGATTTTTATCTTTGTTTATTCAAAGAGTGAACACTCTGCTCCAGATACTAATATGTTATTGCCTTCAAAAATTCTTAGGAAAAAAATGTTTCCTTTCCGATGACTGCTTCACAGTCTCCCATCCACGGTTGCTACAAAGCCATAAAGCTGTTTGAGTTTTGAAGCAGCGAGGCATCCAGTTGTTACCGGGCAGACTGCCAATGATTGAGAGACCTGCTGCTTCCTCCTGATATTACATTCCACTGGCATGTCCTTTGCCCCGACTGACGCCAGCTTGCCTTCTAGCCCCCAAAGCAAACATTTTCAGC
>NC_056729.1:551489917-551539917 GCF_019279795.1 Protopterus annectens | reverse complement strand
ACTTTATTCCTAAAGGTCAAGGTAGTTTTCAATATAAGTTTCAGTCTTATGAAGTATTCTTTACTAAGTTTTCTTCTCATTTGCTCACGTTTTTTTTTTCGATCCTTCATCTGTTCCTAAATATTTATGCACTCTGTCCTGTTTAAATTCCTTTATATCACAATACTGTCCCAGATTGACATTGTTTTACTGCTGCAGCTTTCCTGTTTTAAATGTTGCTTTCGTACATTTATCAACACCAAATGCAAATAGCATCTTATATCATCTGAGAAGGTTTTAACCATTTGTAATTGTGCTTTCAACTCCTCATCTGATTAATCATATATTATAAGTCATCCAGAAAAAGTAAATGAGAAGTCTTTAAACAAGGTTGGTTTCTGGGAACCAAACTGTAACTATAGACTAATTTGTTAAGTAAACATCTTAATGGGTTCAGGGCAAGACAAAGCAACAGCGGTGACAGAAAATCACCCTGGAATATTCCCCTTTGAATTTTGATCCCTGGGATAGTAATTTGCTCTTTGTTATGGATTACTTGTAAAGTGGTTTGCCCCTGTTTCATGGTCACTGTAATATCAATGAAGGGTGTGTATTATACATCTGTACACATTCCTTTATTCGTGAATGTGGGATGCTGTCAAATGTTTTTTTGTAATCTACCCATACCATACTTAGATTCTTCCCCTTTCTGAACTTCTCTGCTATGGCTTTATTGAGCAACAAATGACCCTTCACTCTGTATGACTTTCTTCTGTTACCCTTTTGTCCAATTACCTTGATTAATTTTTAAATGACTAATACTATAAATCTGTCTGCATCATTTCCAGTATATAATTCGTATATTGTCAGGAGGCAAGTTATTGGCCTATAATTTTTAGGATGTTTTGCAGGTTCACTCTTAAAGGGGAGTATAGTTTTTTTCTGTTGTTAATCAGGCTGATGTCTGTTTGGGACGAGCATATAAATAGTTCCTACTTGGGGCTAAATCTTTGCGTGTACATGTTAATAGCTTAGCTTTAGCCAGAAATTAGGTATGGTGTCTGGGCCTGTGGTTTTCCAGTTAGGAGCTTCTCTTAATTTTGTCTCATTTTCTCTGGCTGTTCCTTCATCCTATTTCATATCCTCTGTATAAGGGCACCTGACTGATTCTTTTAATTCTTCTATCCATTCTGCATCTTTGTTATATCCAACAAGATCTTGATAAATATTTCTCCAAAATAAGTCTATTTCTTCTGTTTTTGGTGGTGCTTCTATTTCTTTTGTCTTGTTTCCCAGTTCTCTATAAAACTTGTGTGGGTCAACAAATGAATTGCTTATTTTGTGCATTTCCTTTATATGTAACTACATAACTTCTTAGTTTTTCTGCCTGTGCTGATATTTTTAGTTTATTATTGGCAGTGGTGTGTTATGTAAATCTGCGGTGGTACAGTGATAGTGTTGTTGCTTCATAGCAAGATGTTCTCTTGTTCGATTCTCAGCTGCAGTGCCTTCTGTGTGGAGTCTACATGTCCTCCCTGTGGTTGAGTGGCCTCCAAAAGACATGCTTGAATGGATGTTCCTTTGCAGAAGGCTGGGTGTCAGGCTGGCAACTTGGCACCATAAAAAAAATCGACTGCCAATCATTAGCGGACCGGAGTTCTGCTGTGGCAACCCCTAACTGGGGAAAGCCAAAAAAACAAACAACACTGGCAATACTGTATTATAGATCCTGGTCTGTTTTAATACTGTGTGTTAATTTTCCCACATTTGTCTAAGTATTTTTTGATGATTTGTTCCCTTTTCTGCATTCTTCTTACAGTGATACTTCTTGTATTAATTGGTTTATAGTTTTCTCTATTTAATATTTCCATGGTGACATTCTACTTGCTCCCTTCTTTTCCTATGTTACTCTATGTGTTTGTGGTTACTCTACATTTGATACAGTGTAGTCTATAAAATGGTATAAATCATTTTTAAATATGAGGTTTGGTCATACCTGTCTACTGTCCAGATTTAGGTTCATAGATAGGTTCATAGATTAGTACTATGCTAACTGCCCTTGTGAGCCATTTTAAGCCTAGCCAATTATCCCCCTGTGAGATTCAAACCCTGTACCTTGTGTTTGTAAGGCAAACACCTTAACCATTAGGCCACCCCCCCCCCAGATTTTTGCCTCATATTTTTGGTCTGTTCCTCATAAAATTTGTTGCTTTCTACAAATCACTGAAGATTGAAGTTACTAAATAATAACATGCATTTGGGTTTCAGACTTCATATCCTTCAGAAAATGCATGCTAACACAGATCATGTTATTCTAGCAACTTTCAAATATTTAAAAAATCAATATTTAAAATCTGTTCCTATTTTTGGACATTTGCTCCCCTCCCCCATTATTTTAAGCTTTGTGCAGATTTATTGCAGTAAGAGCCTGAGAGGTATGGCTTAGGTGATGACTTACTGAAAGCTGGTGTTGATTCATCAATAACAACCTACTTCCTTAGTCACTGTAGGTTATCTGGTCACTGCCAGCTCAAGTCACTGGCTGAGTGATGAATCTGTACCTCAGACTGCTCAATCCCTTGTCTGCAGCAGATGTTGCCAGCCAGGTCCTCTGAAGCATTTATCTAATGAATAGTACTCCTCTGCACTGAACAGGTGACCCTGTTAGCACTTGAGTAGGGACAACATTATCAATTTACATTCATCACACATTGGCATCTGTGAGCCACTCAGGTCCCCAGATGCACTTGCCATGTTGAATTTCTTAATTGCAAAGTAATACAGTACAAATTGCTATCCCACAGACATCTGGTATAATAGGAATTACTGCCATGCGCAGTAAAAGCACCTCACACAAAGCTATGTCATACAGCTAGTTGCTGTGGGTCTATATTATCATATTGCACACTCAGAAGAGTGAACGACAGATAATAGACCCCATGTAAGCAAAACCTTACAACGTTAAAACTTAAGAACAGCAATCATTTTCCAATGGAAAACAATCGCTGTTCTGAAAAAAAAAAATAACCCAGTAAAACATTACTTAACGTACCACCCACACCCCCCTACTTAAATATACCAACTCCGAGATTGCACTACAGTGCCGAAAAGGCAAAGTAGTGAAAGCGGCCAAATCAATTCTTTCCCAGAGAAAGAATTTGCTGAAACGCCACTTCGCTATTTTGCCTTTTCGTGCTTTACTGTTCGACAAAGACACATTTGACAACCTGCATCTGCGACAGCATAATAGGGAACCTGCCACAGGTCTATATTATCATATTGCATGCTCAGAAGAGCGAACGGCAGATAATCGACCCCGTGTAAGAAAAAGCTTACAACATCGAAACTTCAGAACAGCGATTATTTTCCAATGAAAAACAATCGCTGTTCCAAAAAAAAACAGTAAAACATTACTTAACGTGAGGGCTGTGCCCCCCACACCTCCCCTACTTAAATATACCAACTCTGAGATCGCACTACAGTGCTGAAAAGGCAAAGTAGCGAAAGCGGCCAAATTAATTCTTTCCCAGGGAAAGAATTCGCTGAAACGCCACTTCTCTATTTTGTCTTTTTCGCGCTTTACTGTTAGACAAAGACGCATTCGACATAAAAACAAACGTAATTCATGAGGCTCTATTCAAGGCAGAATCATGATGAGAACTCTGCTAGAAACAGAAAGCATTAGCACTGATGGGGAATGCACAGAAATAAGGTATGTGCAGATGTGATAATGTCTAGTACATCTGTCTACAATACTTTGCACGTGTAAACAACAACCTGCACGCATATGCTGTTTGTTGACTGAATGTTACTGATCACTATAAATATCATGTTACTCATATATGTTATGTAAATTATTTTTCATGGAGTTACATACATATGTAGCATTTGTAAAACTGCTTAGATGGATAAAGCAATGCTGTGATATACATTATATGTACCAGTTGTTCACACACCAGTAAAAGCTGCTGTTCAGTAAGCAGAGTTGTCTTGGTACCGTGTGGGAGACAGTGAACAAAGCAGCAATGCATGCCTATAGCATAGACGCAGTGCCTTTGTAGCAAGCATTGCATATGTTTTAATTGCATCATATCTGCAGATACATACCTAATAGACAAGTATAATTCACAGGTAATAGTAACTGCCAAGCTGTGACTCAGAGTAATATCATCACTGAGGTACTTTGGTAATGTGACATGGCTCTATTGGGCTGGTGTTTGGGGATAAGAACATGATCACCAGGAATGTCTATGGTAAGACAATGCTCTTCATTTGAATACAGTTGTGGGCTATGTCCACTCAGTACAGACCTTTTGTTACTATACCATGGATATGCAGTGCTGTGCAAGACAATGGGCCAGAGGCATAGACAGCAAACCATGCTACAAGGCAGTTCCTCATTACAAACCGCTATTTGACTAAAAGGAAATGTTATTTGGCATTGGGTGGGCATGGATCTAACTGGTGGATACCTGACAAGGAATGGTGGACACAATAAGCTGCAAGCAGTGGTCAGCAGTGGCTCTAAGATCAACTCAGGTTAGGCTGAAGGCCTGGATGTTGACTAGAGCAAAAACATAGGAGTTCAAGAAAATATTCAGGGCTGTAGCACCTCAGGAAAAAGAGGAAATGGGTGGAGTCAAAGAAGAATGGCAGATATGCAGTTGAGCTAGGTATGTAAATAAGATACAGAACGAAAGCTGGTGGTAGAATGCAGAAGTCTGGGAAGTTATCCAAAGAATGGAGTGCATGAAGAAGATGGAAATAGAAAAGACAGAACAAGCTAGGAAGGCATACTAGTTGGCTAACAAACAGGCTAAAAGAGCACTCACAATGGCAAAGAATAAGGCATCAGAGAACCTCTACCAACTTCTAGAAAGTGACTTAGCAGATGGAACAATGAAAAGCTCTTATCAGGTTGAAAGGCAGAGATACACAGATAATGAAGATAGTCATCAGACACCAGTCATGATGGATGCCAGCAACAATCTGCTCACCATTCCAGAGGGCATCAAAGGCAGATGAAATGAGCACTTCCAGTAATGTCTGAATGAAGAAATCCCCACAGAAGTTGCACTGCCCCATGCACAGCCTACGATGAAAGAAGAAGTTTCCACTCCTGAAGAAGAGCAGCAAAATGAATTAACAGAAAGCAGCAGGCTCAGATGATGCCACAGAAGATATGATCACAGTATTAATTGTGTTAGGGGAGAAATATGTCTTAGGAGCATTCATCATGGTTTGGAGAGAAATGATATCTTCAGATGATTAAATTAAGCATTCTAGTGCCAGTGTAAAAGAAGAAAGGGGACATCCGCAACTGTGGGCAGTACAGTGGTTTCAAACACCTGCCACACTGCATAAATGTGATGGACAGGGTAACTGATAAATACATAGAGCAGTAGAATGTAAGATGGAAGATGAGCAGTTCAGATTCAGATCAGGATGCAGCACAATTGACCCAGTGTTTGCAGTGAGACAGACAGTAGAGAAGAAACTGGAGATATGAAAAAAGTCCATCTGAGAATTCCTAGACTTGCAGAAAGCATGTCACAAGGTCCAAGAGAGCTGATTTGGGTAGTTCTGCAGTGGTTCAAAGTCCCAGAAACACTGGCATAATTAGTGGAGGCAATGTACAAGGACCTAATGACACCAAGTATGAAGAAGGTTCAGACTCACAGAGGGGTCCCACTGGGAGTGGGTGTGCATGAAGGTTCAGCTGTCAGCCCACTGCTGTTCATAGTCATGATAGACTACATTAGCTAACAGGTTGAAGAGGATAGATCAACAAAGCTGCTGTATGCAGATGATATGGCATTACAAGCAGAGTTTGAACAAGAACTTCAGCAAATGATAGGGGACTGGAATGCACACCAGAAGGCACATGGGATGAAACTGAGTTCAGAAAAGACAGTGGTCATGACAGCAAATGGGGAACATTGAAAGACGTTGAGAACTGAGACAGAGGTGAAAATAGTTAACAGCTTCTAATATCTGGGGGGTCGTTGAGGAGAAGAGAAGTCTGCATGAGGAAGTCAGAACTAGAATCAGAGGAACTGCAGCCAACAAGCATATAGTGTCGGTGTTAGTCGGTGACATAAGAAGCTGGAAAGAAAGGTATACAAAATAGTGGTGCAATCAGTGCTTCTGTATGGCACAGAAATTTGGGCAATGAAGGTAGAGCAGTTGAAGAAGCTTGAGGTGATGGAAATGACGTGCCTGAGATGGGTGGTAGGATGCACACTGTGGGACAGACGAAGAAATGAGGATATCAGTGCAAATGCCAAAGTACCCCCCAATTACAGGGATGTTCAAGAAGAACAGATTATGGCAGTTTGGTCACATGTGCTGGGAAGAAGAAGAAGATGATTTGGTGAAGAAGATTTGAGAGAGACAGGAAAAAGGTGTAAGGAGATAAGAATGTTCAATCAAAGAATGGATGGATTGTGTGAGAGAAGACCTGTGACAGTCAAGCATGGCTGTCAAAGAAGGTAGGAGGCTGGAACTAAATAGGGAGAGATGACAGCACTTGACACAATACCCCAAATGCATGTAGAAAGATGAAACAAGTGGAGCTTGATGATTATCATGATGATGATGGTGGTACAATAAGTCAATCACAATTGTGCTTTGACCACAAGTATGTGATACAGCTGCTTCAGCATCAGATGATGCTAGACAATGGGTGGGGCATGTGTGTGGGTGACATAAGCCATTTTTAGGTTACTAATGAATCCTGTTTGTGAGGTGCAGTTTTTCTAGTTTGTGCTTACCTTCCAGTGTCTACGTAAGGGGTACAGGTAACACCCACAGTGGAAATTAGTACCAAGCCTCTGGAATGTGCTCAGGCTTTCAGGGGAATGGACAGTTACATATCTGCCATCACCAGTGGATGCCTCATGTGAAGATGAAAATGGCACTTAGGGCATAGTCAATGTCACGGACAACATGGGCAAACAGCAGTCCTTCAGTACTTGTTATGCAAAATCTATAGATATCAGCCCACTTTATGTGGAAGACACAGGGATGCAATGGTATTCTGCAGCTCGTGTTTCCACTGGGAATTGATCTGGACCGTTGATGCAGAGAGTCTGACTAGAACAAAAGCTGTGGACACTGTAATGGCTGAGAGCTGCAACAACTATATGTTAAAGAATATATGGTGGATGTCTGATCTGCCTTACTCATAAGTATGCAGACAGAGGGCAGAGAACACCTGTATGAATAGACCTTGGCATCTCATCCTACACATACTGCTGCTGATATTGCTGTACAAGGTATATCTCAATTCCAGTTCATGATGTATCATGCATCCTGTACACGATGCATGATGTAGTCCACCTATGACACATGAGCCATATACAGAATGGTTGCAGAATATGCACAGACTATTATGGCACATCAGTGGCAGATAACATTACTGGCACATGTCCTGTATGACCTGGCATGTATAGCATGGCAGAGTACATGTAGCATGTAGAGACATGCTCTAGGCCACAGTAATGTCATTTCTGGCTGACAATACTGCAATATCACATATGATGTACAACAGCAAATAACAAGTTTGCCCAGCTGGTACTGGTAACTCTTCATGCACATCATCACTACATTCTGCCATACACATAGACCTGCTACCCTCACAGCATCCACGTCCCCGTGCATCCAGTGGTAATAGTGCTCATCCTGCAGGTGTTCTCATTTAGAACATCAAAGTCATTTATGGCTGCCTGCTTTCCCCAAATGGAGCCCGACTGGCTGTGTACTGTAGTATCCCTGGTTCAAGCAGTGTGTTTTCTATGGTATATTGTAGTCTGCCAAACTTGTATCAGTCATCCTTCTGTCGGTCCACTGCCAAGGGCCTTCATCCACATTGTTGCATTTTGATATTTCCAGTTACACATAAGAACCCCCCAACACACACACACACACACACACACACACACACACACACACACACACACACACACACACACACACACACACACACACACACACACACACCTATACATGACTGCACATGCAGACACGCACATGCATAGTCACATAAACTGACATTTAGAAAGAGAGTAGAACATGAGTGTTTAAACACTAGAATGATACCTCTGAGTTATGGTGAAAGCCAAAAATAACAGTGGAGGGGGGAGGGACAAAGGTCCAAAATCAGGGCATATTTTAAATATCACTCTTATAAACTTAGAACACTTTTAAAATAACAGGTTTTGCACTAGCATGCATTTTCTGAAGGATACAAAGCCTGTAATGCAAATGCATGTCATTCTTTACTGACTCCAGTTTTAAATGAATTGCCAGAAAACCACAAATTTTGAGTGACAGACCAAAATATGAGGCAAAAATCTGGACATTCTGCAAAATATTGGACAGTCGATAGTTATGCCTACAGCCTTGGTCCTAAATCCATCCGACTGGCAATATAGTTTACAGTTTAAATTCTAATCATGTGTTACAAACTTTGATCAGTCTGATGCCTTCAACAGCTAAGGATTTGATATAAATACATTGTGTAGCAAGGCATTGTAAACAACTCAGAACTGCTAGCATACTGCCACATAACATAAACTTACTCACTGTTCATTCTGTTTACTACCAGAGGATTAAAAGCATGTTCCATTGCTGGATTTTGGTTAATAAAATTCATGTGGACCCCTTTCCTTTTCTTAGAAAGGAGCACTATTTTAGTTTAGCCTTAAAATGTTTAGCAGGTCATTTGGAATGATGGTTATCCCAGGAATAGTCAGCTTTCATGTTGTATCACATTTCACAACAAAAACACACTGTGCTGAATGATTTGCACAATATGTTCAGGATTATCATTTATAGAGAACCATGTACTGTTTGTGAAATTCCTAAGTGACAATATTTACATCCTGCAGTAACTTGAGATTGAATATATATATTTTACATAGGTGAGGCTAATCAGTCTTGATGATTCCTGTTGAAACAGGTCTCTGTGACGTTTGTGATCTGATGAAGTTGTGTGGCTTAACACATTTGCCAGTTAAGCACTACAGGAAAAATACTGTCAGAAAGAGTTTAATGAGAAATTAAATGCAAATGAAGAAACCACATTAGAAATATACAAAAAGAAAAGTAATTGAAGATAAACTACAAAACATCAGTTTCCTAAAAATTATCATAAAACTTGTAAAGTTGATTTAAAATCATTCTTCATTTTCTGAGAACTCAAATAATATCAGAGTTTTCCAAAAAAAATTGTTCAGTCTTTTGCCATCATACAGCTTCTTTACTGCATATTTACGCACAACTTTTGGTTACTAGAATGTTATACTTTTGCAAGGGGAAACTGCAGTACACTCTGGGTACGTTTCACCTGTCTTCCTTATTGGAGTACATCTGCTGTGCAAAAATAATATTTTCAGTGGATTTGCTGCCAATAAACTACTCACTTTCTTCTATCAGTAGGAAAGACTTACTTGTTTTGCATTTTATTAATATCGGATGTTGGCTCATAAAGTTCCAATTGCTGTACTATAAGTGATAGCCATCTGTCAGTAGTTCTAGAGTCTTTGATGGTGCAGCATCTATTGACTCCTCATTCAAAAAAATAATAAAATTTGTTGCTAAAATTATGTAATGTATGATACAAGCAGCAGATGACTTCCTGTTGTGATGACCTGAATGAGTTAGTGGTGGGTGAATTACTGCCCTAAATGTTCACTTATAACAGCAGCTGTTGTAGTTGTAGTTGCATATGTGGCCCAGGGCATTGTGTCTCATTATTTTGGCAGCCTTAGATGTGAGACCCATTTGAAAAAACTTTGTTAAACCTTTGAAGGCTTTGATAGTCACTCTCCACAAATAGTTAGCTTTTATTTGTTAAAGATGGAAATAAAATAGTTCCTCTGTGTCCTTTGCTAAATCTGACAGCACAACAAATGTGCAGTTGTTGTAACAGCTGCAAATGCAACAAAGGAGAAAGACATGTCAGAGGTAAATAGAAACAGAAACACCTTCAGCTGAACAAGTAGAAAAAATACATTTGCAAGTAATGTGTTTATTCATTCATGTTCAATATCCAATTTATCCATTTCATGATCATGGAGAGCCAAAACCTATCTTAGCAAATAAAAAGGATAAGGCATGACATAATTCTTGTTGAGACACCAGATGACCACAGGATAGACTCCCACACTGATTCACACAAGGAGCAGTTTTGAACATTACAAACTCCTACTAACTGCATGTCTTTAGGTTAGAAGAGGAAAGTGAACCCCCAACCAGGAAAATCCACATAAGCAAACAGAAGACATGAACACTCCAGGCAGTAGGTAACCCAGTTAGGAACCAAATCAAAGAATAAAGCAGTGGAAGGCAGTTGCAGCTCATGAAACTACAAACAGACAAACAAACAGACAAAAACAACGAATCAAAAAATATGTGTGTATGCCATTTGACTAGATTAGCCGTATGGATAAAGAATAATGAAAATACAAACTTATACAGAACCCCAAAGAAACAGCAGTGCTATTCTGACTACTGTTGGAACAACTGCTTAATCTGATCATGAAGTGGAGGCTTATATTTTAATATCTACCTCTATCCAAATATAGACAGCATAAACAAGTAAAGGTCTGCATTTCCGAAAAACAGAAATGTCTGTCATAACTACATTTGAATTAGGAGAGGACCATCCTATTGGAAATATATTTTTGAAAATATTAGGGCTATAGGTAAATGATGGTTTTGGAAACAGTTCAACACACGTTTGCCTTACAAAAATAAGTGCAAATGCTTCAGGGCTTCAGGTTTGCTGAGTATGGCACCAAACATTTCTTGTCTTGCTATTAAATACTAAACACTCTCAATAGCAGTATTGTACTAATGTATACATCCATTATATGCTTGTGGTTATCTGTTTTCTTCATATCAATGAGTAGGCGAGAGGTGGAGGAGGATTTCATGAGGGGTTTATGTCATGTACTTGAAATGTGAAACAACTGACAACCATAAGATTGACACATCTACATCGAACGCTGGTAAATACAAAACACCTAAAAGACGAAATTCCACATATAGAATTACCATGGTTGGCCAATACGAATGGAATTACATTTCCTAATCATTTGCAATGATTAGGAAATGTAATTCCGTTCATGTTGGTCAACCATGGTAATTCGGTATTTTGAATTTTGTCTTTTAGGTGTTTTGTATTTCTCAGTGTTTGATGTAGCTATGTCAGTCTTATGGTTCTCGGTTATTTCACATTTCGAGTACATGATATAGACCCTTTTTTGAGATGTCTTTTGTTGCGATCACAAGTGTATATCATAATATATGGTTAAATTAAGTATATATCACTCATTAGACCCATCTACTCATCACTCATTAGACCCATTATAGAGTACAATGCCCCTTTTGGTATGTACCTCACAAGACATCTACAACAACTGGAAAGGCTGCAAAAATACCTCACAAAGAGGATTACTGGCCTCAAACAGATGCCTTAAGCAGACCGTCTCAAAAAATTCCAGCTTTACTCCGTCACATATCGCCTACTCAGAGGCGATCTCTGCCTAACATACAAAGCTATGTCAAACCCAGAGCTGTTGGACATGCTTCACTTAAAGAAATCCCAATCCCTCCGAGCTACACGCTCTAGGAACCTAACCCTTGTCACCACAATAAACAAAACATGCTGGAGGGATAGATCCCTGTCCCAGAGACTTCCCATACTCTGGAACAGACTACCTATATATGTCAAACAGAGCTCCTCATTAGCACTCTTCAAGAAAAATCTTGATGATCGGATGGGTAATAGGAAATTCACACCGGGGATCACCTCTGTGGCTCTGCTCGACAGGGGCACAGGAAAATAATTTTCTTGGGTGGCGAAAGCCAGGGTACCTTTTTGGCTAGCCTTGTATAGACCCTAGGACCAATAACATAGTACCTACCTATGAACCTATATATGCATATAACGTATTGTACATTCACTTACACTGTAATTGTTGTTGCATCAGTTTGTCTATGAGAATGTTTTATTGACTGCCAAATATATTAGTTTATAGATTATACTACACCATTTTTACTTTTACTGTTCTGAAGGTTATTGCACTGCTCTGACTGCTCTGTTGACAAATGAATAACCACTATTTCTCTGAAGGTTCTGACGACTACTGAAAATAACTTCACTGATTGCACTGCAGCATCTGCTTCGATTGTTCTGAATGCAGTTTTACTGTTCTGAGTACATTAATAGCAACTGAATATTCTAGACTGCTGATTACATTAATTCATTTTTATTGTACTGCTCTTTGCAAATCTCGTCCACATCATGGCTATAAAAGGTCAATGGACCAGTTTACTTATTCAGTTAATAAATGTTACATATATAAATAAATTAAACAAATCAGGATTGATGACATAGAAGTGCTCACTAGAGTAAATTCGTTTGAAGGAACCTATTATAATATTCAAGCATGTATCAATCAGATATCATCCATAACGAAGGACACAGCTGTCTGCGCTATATCACTGTGATTCCAATACAGATTGACAAAACTATAAGCATTTTCTTGCATAAGTAGATCAAATCATCATGTTATGTTTTGTTAAATTCTTGATGATAATTTTAAAGTTAGTAAGCACTAAGTACCTATAAGACATATTTAATATTTTTCAGCAAGGACCCAAGTAGAATTCTTCATCCATCTATCTATCTATCTATCTATCTATCTATCTATCTATCTATCTATCTATCTATCTATCTATCTATCTATCTATCTGTCTCTCTCGCTATATATATACACACACATATATATATATATATATATATATATATATATATATATATATATATATATATTTATATTTTCACACACACACACACACACACACACACACACACACACACACACACACACACACACACACACACACACACACACACACGATTCATCTTCACTAGGTTGACTAATACATATGTCGACAACCTGAAGGTAAGCCGCTGTATGTCGAAAATTGAAACTTCAGCAACCTACTACGCATTTGCAAGGAAGAACCATGTTGCATGCAACTTTAAAACATTAATTTTGCAGGGTGGCTGTGCCCCACACCACTCAATAATTATATATACTAACTTTGACATCACACAGTCCTCAGGGAAAGGGAATATTCCCCTACCTGGAGACTTAGTAACCATCTGTACAAGCAACCAAGATATATATATATATATATATATATATATATATATATATATATATATATATATATATATATATATATATACTTAAAAATATCTAAACAGCATACTATCGACAGCCAGAATATCTAACTGCAAGATATTGGCAACATAAAAGTTATACTGTGCAACCTCAGAGTTAGTATATGTCATTTGCAGAGGATGTGGGGGAGGTGCAACCCTCCACATGGGGGGTGCATGGAGGCTTGTCCCCCCCTGCAAAAACATTGATAAAATGTAAAACGTGGTTTGATATTCTCAGATTTTTCAATGGTTTTCAATGTGGTTAGATTTTATCACATTTTCAAGCCCACTGTACCCCCCACATCCCTTACTAATCATATATACTAATCCTGAGGTCGTACAACACTGGGAAATGAGCATAAACCCTTCCCCAGTATAACTCTGATGTTGTACATAGGTTCATAGGTACGTACTAGGCTACTGGCCCAAGGGCCTAAGTAAGCCTAGCCAACAAGGTTCCCCAGCTTATACCACCCAAGAAATTTAATTTCCTGTGCCCCTGTCGAGCAGAGCCACAGAAGTGATCCCCGAGGTGTATTTCCTATTTTCCTTCCACTCATCAAGATTTTTCTTGAAGAGTGCTAATGAGGAACTTTGCTTGACATAGATGGGTAGCTTGTTCCAGAGTATAGGAAGTCTCTGGGAGAGGAATCTATCCCTCCAGCATGTCCTTTTTATTGTGGTGACAAGGTTTAGGTCCCTAGAGTGTGTAGCTCAGAGGGATTGAGATTTCTTTAGGTGTAGCATGTCCAACAGCTCTGGGTTTAACATAGCTTTATATGATAGGCAGAGATCTCCTCAGAGCAGGCGATATGCTACCGAGTAAAGCTGGAGGCTTTTGAGACGGTCAGTGTAGGGCATCTGTTTGAGGCTAATAATCCTCTTTGTGTGAGGTACTTCTGTGGTCGTTCCAGCTGCTGCAGATGTCTTGGGAGGTACATTCCAAAAGGGGAGTTGTACTCTATAATGGGTCTCATTAGTGCCGAGTAGAGGGGAACAATTACCTCTTTTTTTTCTGGATGAGAACCCTTTTGTGATGAGGTGTGCCATATAGAAGGATTTCCTTACTACTGTGGCATTGTCCACCTGGGTCCCAAGGTCTCTTATCACACATTTGGCCTTAAGTCGACTGTTGTTTATGTGGTAGTTCATGGGTACAGAGTTTTTACCAAAGGGGATGACAATGCAATTTTTGGCATTGAGCTTGAGTCCATGCCTCTGACACCAGGTATCTGTCTCAGTGAGGCCCTTCTGTAGGATGTCCACATCATTTGGGGACTCGACTATGGCTCCTAGTTTGCAGTCGTCTGCGAACTTAGCCTGTACTTGTTGATATTTTGCAGTTTAGATATTTTGGCTGTCGATCATTTTAATATCAATATTATGCTATTTAAATCATTTGAAGTACAAATATATAAATATTTACATATATCTATATCTATATCTATATCAATATATTTATTTATTTATATTAATGAAATGTCGGATAAGATGATTCTTTTTTTTTTGGACCTTGAAAATATTTTTGACACATTGTCAAGGAATTAATTTATGCTGTAGAGAAAATGCCATAAAAGTTTTTCACTTTACTAAGTTCCATTGTGTGAAACCAGACAGGCCAAAATATGATAGTCACACAAAAGGATATGGTACATTTTTGAGTATATCTTAATCAATGGACTATTTCATTGAAACAGACAACAATGGTCTTAAAAACAAAATCATGGGTGAACTGCTATCTATAAGAGATGAATCCTTTGTGCCCCCCTACTTAATGTAACCTACTCCTAGTTTACACAACCCTAGGCCAAGCTACTCACTTTCAACCAAAGGGCATGTTGATTAGGACAGAATCAGATTAGTATACAGTGAAACTCACAAAGGAGTATGCATATAAGCCCTGTGGCACATGAAGGCCAGTTCTTTGAAATCATCACACAGTGGTATGCATGGAGAAGGTGGCTGTAACAGCTGCTGCAGCCCACTAAAACGGTACATTAGAATGAGTTGATACTACTGCATGATATAAATGGATGAGCCATAACCATGAAGCAAAAACACAACAAGGTCAGACAGTGATAAAAACTTTATAGACAAGGAGTCTGTAGACTAGACCATTCAAGACTGTGACTGACTTTTCAATCAGTGATATTTGAAGACCAAAGATAAATATACAAGGGCTCCATGGTTAACTCCACACCACTGGAAATAAAAACGCACCATTTTAGATATCCCTGTAATTGGGGCATTCCAGAGTGCAGTGCTTAATACAATTAAAGTATCACAAAAAATATTATCATACCTCCTAGATCTGAATGTAGAAGTCATACTCCAGTGCAGTAGCAATCATATTTGGTTTGCCATGAATGTAGCACACAGACATAAAACCATGTGGACATATTATAATCAAGCCACTTGTTTGTATTCCTAAGACTTATACACTGCACTTATGGATCCATAAGGGCAACAATAGTAATAGAGTTAGATACATACATACACTAAAAATATATTAAGGCTATCATCCCATAAAGTGCCTGGGGGTATACAATGCTCATAGCACCATAAGCAATATGTGTGCATGATACTCCAGGGGAGTATATGATATCTAAATCTGGCATGTGTATGACATGCACAATCTGTTTCATCAAATCATCACAAGCTGCACTGTTTCCACTACACATGATGTCAACTACTAATTGCAGCCATAGACCATGACATCAGCATATCTTTCCACAACAGATTTATAGCCCATATATCTATAGCCAAATGAAAGTCGTCTTGGAGAATGCATGTGGCTAACCTAAATCATGTCTGTGATGCCTGTGTATAACACAAGAAAACAGAAATATGTTTATGGTGTCTGTCATGCAACACAACATGCTGGTACATTAACTGTCAGGACAACTAGAATATGACACCACCAGACCAAAACTGCTACACATATATGACCACTGCTTACTGTCAGGAAGTGACCTTATACATGTACTTTAAAAGTAATTTAAAAACATTTCATTCAGCAACTAATGCACTGTGCACTTTAAACGTTAATTAATGAATTAATTTTATGTAACTAATTGCTTAATTGAAATTCATGACACTATTTAAACTGCAACACATCCTTCATGAAAGTATCTTGATAAAGCCTGACATTTATCAGGTGAAAGCGCTTGATTCATTGTGTTTTATAAGTTTGTCTAGCATCGAATAAAAGTTTCATTTTGGTGGATTATTTGGCTGAGTCGACTAGTCGTGGTGTACTATTTTTCTGGACCTTATACAAGTACCATCTCTACTACATCAGGGAGTGCTCCTACACAAATACCATTACAATTACTGTCAGGGAGTGTTCTACACAAATATCATAACTGCTACTATAAGGGAGTGCTGCTAAACAAATGCCACCACAACTGTCAGTGAGTGATCCTACACAAATACTATCATTATTATTGTCAAGCAGGCCCCTACATAAATACCATCAGTACAGCTGTCAGGGATTGCTTCTATGCAAATATCCCGACAACTAATATTAGAGAGTGATCTAACACAGATACTATCACTGCAACTGTCAGTAAGTGATCTTACACAAATACTTTCACTATTATTGTCAAGCAGTGCTCCTACATAAATACCATCAGTACTACTGTCAGGGATTGCTTCTATGCAAATATCCCGACAACTAATGTTAGAGAGTGATCTAACACAAATACTATCACTGCAACCATCAGTAAGTGATCTTACACTAATACCACTACTTATACTGCCTGGAAGTGCTCCTACACAAATATCATCACTATTACTGTCAGGGGGGTAATCCTACAGAAATATTGTCACTATTACTGTCAGGGAGTGCTTCTACACCAATGCTACCACTATTATAGTCAAGAAGTGCTCCTATAAACAATACCATCACTGCTACTGTCATGGAGTACCCCTATACGAATAACAGCACTATTACTGTCAGAGAGTGCTGCTATAGAAATACCATCACAACTACTGTCAGGGAGTGCGTCTACAGAAATACCATCTGTAGATCAGAGTGTATGGGATGTATGCTATTACTTTAAGAAGCATGTTAAAGACTGTACGTGCACGTATAAATTCCAGACACGTGCAATCCCTAGTGCCATTTTGAAAGAGCAGCCAGAGAGTGAGCATGATTGATTGCAGTTGTTAGTTTGTATATAAGTTACTTAAGTTAAAGTCAGTAAACTTCTATAGTGATGTGTTTGTATAAAATAAAGCTGCTCGAACAGAACCCAAATTCAGGATTGTAAGCTTTCAGTATAATGATATTCAATCAAATGAGTTTTCAGTATTTTGAAAATTAGGTATTGTGGTCTCAGTCAAATAAAATTCAGTATTTTGAGTTTCAGTCATGTGAAGTGGACCATTATATATATATATATATATATATATATATATATATTTATTTATTATATACCATTATTCATCATTCAGAACTTCAAAATATTTATATTGATCAAATAAAAGCCATCATTTGTCTAAAGGAAAGTCTGAATTATTTTATGAAGATTGATTCCAGACCTCAAGTAACAGTATTTTAGCAACTGAACTTGTTAGCAATATCATTAATATGAGTTATGCAATCTCTTCAAAGAAGTGAGTAGTAATACTTAAGTCCATAATGAAAAATCACAAGTAATAGATTTGCAGGATATTACGTCTTACTCAAACACCGTAACTACTACTTTCAGGAAGTGCTGCTACACAAATAACATAACTACTGTCAGGAAGGACTACTACTCAAATACCATAACTACTACTGTCAGGAAGTGATGCTACACAACTAGCATAACTACTACTGTCAGGGAGTGCTCCTATACAAATACCATAACTGCTGCAGTCAGGGAATGCTGCTACACAAATGCCACAACTGTTAGTGCTGGGGAGTGCTCTTACACAAATATAATCAATACTATTATCAGGGAGTGCTGCTACACAGATACCACAACTACTTCTCTCATGGATTGTGCTTATACAAAAAACCACCACTGCTACTATTAGTGAGTATACCTGCATAAATTACAAGACTACAACTGTCCGGGAGTGCTCCTACAAAAATTCTAACAGTGTTACTGTCAGGGAGTGCTCCTACACAAATACCATCACTATTACTGTCACAGAGTGATTCTACATGAATGCTACAACTATTACTATCAGGAAGTGGCCCTGTACAAAAACCACCACTGCTACTGTCACAGAGTTTGTTTGTGTCTTTCAGCTTTTCCCGGTTAGGGGTCACCACAGTGGAACTCCAGTCCGCTAATGATTGGCAGTTGATTTTTACATACCGGCTTGCCAGGCCTGATGCACAACCTTCAATGAAGGTACGCCCATTCACGCATGTCTCCACGCAGAACGCTCTAGCTGAGAATCAAACCGGACAGCATCTTACTGTGAAGCGGCAACGCTACCGCAGCACCACCACCGCACTCTACAAAATTAGTATCATGCTACAATCAGGAAGTGCTGCTGCACAAACACCATCTCAACTACTTTCGCAGAGTGCTCCTACACAATTACCATCTCAAATACTGTCAGGGAGTTCTCCTATACAAATATAATCCCAAATACTCTCAGGGAGTGCTCCTATACAAGTACCATCTCTACTTCATCAGGGGTGCTCAAACACAAATATCATCACCAGTACTGTTAGGAAATACTCATACACAAATACCACAACTGTGAGTTAGTGTTCTTATACAGATACCACCACTACTAGTATCAGAGAGTGAGCTTACACAAATAACATCACTACAACTGTCAGGGAGTGTTTCTACACAACTATCATAACTACTACTGTCAGGGATTGCTTCTGCACAAATACCAGAACTACCACTTCAGGGAGTTCTCCTACATAAATACTATCACTACTACAGTCATGGAGTGCTCCTACACAAATACAACTGTCAGTGAGAGATCCTATACAAATGCCATCGCTACTACTCTCAAGGAGTGCTTCAGTTTTATTTTTATACAAGTTTATTATTTAATCATCACATATATTACATATACATATTGCATCATAAACAAAGAATCAGTTCAAAATATTGAATAAACTGTCTTAAAATCAATGTATCTTCACCCCTCTTCATTCCTGAAAAGAAACATTTGTAGCATTAATCATCATTCAGAACTTCAAAATATTTACAGCGATCAAATAAAAGCCATTATTTGTCTAAAGGGAACACCGAATTATTTTCTAAAGACTGATGCCAAACCTCAAGTAACAGTATTTTAGTAACTGAACTGATCAGTGATATCAGTAATATGAGTTTTGCAATCTCTCCAAAGAAGTGAATAGTAATAGTTACATCTGCAATAAAAAATTGCAAGCAATAAATTTGCAGGATATTACTTCTGTTAAATCACAAGTTTTTAGCCACTGATGATTAATATTTGGATGAAACTACCATATATCATGCCAAATACCTATAAAAGCATAAACACTGCCATGCCACTACTAAAGTCAGGGAGTGTTCCTACTCAAATACCATAACTACTACAGTCAGGGAGTACTCCTACTCAAATACTATAACTACTACAGCCAGGAAGTGCTCCTATTCTAATAGCATAACAACTACAGTCAGGGAGTGCTCCTACTCAAATACTATAACTACTACAGTCAGGGAACACTTCTATTCAGATAAAATAACTACTACAGTCAGAGAGTACTCCTACTCAAATACTATAACAACTATAGTCAAGGAGTACTCATATTCAAATACCATAACTACTACAGTCAGGGAGTATTCCTACTCAAATACCATAACTACTACAGTCAGGGAGCACTCCTATTCAAATAGCATAACTACTACAGCCAGGGAGTGTTCCTACTCACACACTATAACTACTAAAGTCAGGGAGTGTTCCTACTCAAATATCATAACTACTACAGTCAGGGAGTACTCCTACTCAAATACTATAACTACTACAGTCAGGGAACACTTCTATCCAGATAAAATAACTACTACAGTCAGAGAGTACTCCTACTCAAATACTATAACTACTATAGTCAAGGAGTACTCATATTCAAATACCATAACTACTACAGTCAGGGAGTATTCCTACTCAAATACCATAACTACTACCGTCAGGGAGCACTCCTATTCAAATAGCATAACTACTACAGCCAGGGAGTGTTCCTACTCACACACTATAACTACTAAAGTCAGGGAGTGTTCCTACTCAAATATCATAACTACTACAGTCAGGGAGTACTCCTACTCAAATACCATAACTACTACAGTCAGGGAGTACTCATACTCAAGTACCATAACTACTACAGTCAGGGAACACTCCTATTCAGATACAATAACTAGTACATCAGGGAGTGCTCCTACACAAATACCATCACTGCTACTGTCAGGGAGTGCTCTTACACAAATACCATCCCAGCTACTGTCAGGGATTGTTCCTAAGCAAATACCACCACCACTACTACTACTGTCAGGGAGTGCTCCTATACAAGCACCATCTCTGCTACATCAGGGGTCCTCCTACACAAATACCATCACTACTACTGCCAGGGAATGCTTATACAGAAATACATCCATTACTACTGTCAGGAAGTGCTCCTACACAAATACTACAACTGTCAGGTATAGTTCTTATGCAAATGCTGCCACTACTATTATCAGAGAATGAATGTACACAAATAATATCACTACAACTGTCAGGGAGTGTTTCTATAGAAATATCATCACTACTGCTGTGAGGGAATGCTCTTGCACAAATACCATAACTACTAGATTAGGGAGTGTTCCTACACAAATACCATCACAAGTACTGTCAGAGAGTGCTCCTACACAAATACCACAACTACTGTCAGAGAATGAGCCTTCAGAAATAATAATGGTCACTGAGTGTTCCTACACAAATATCATCACTACTGCAGTCAGGGAGTGCTCCTTCTTGAATGCCACGACAAATATTGTCAGAGAGTACTGCTACACAAATACCACCGCAACTGTTGTCAAAGAGTGCTACTACTATCAGGAAGTGCCCCTACACAATTACCATCACTACTATAAACAGGGAGTGCTCCTACACAAATATAGTAGCAGCAGTTGTCTAAGAGTTATCCTACAGAAATACCGTAACTACTACTACATCAGGGAGTGCTCCTAAACAAATGCCACAATAACTATTGTCAGGAAGTGGTCCTACAAAAATACTATCAGTATTATTATCAGGCAGTGCTCCTACATGAATACTACAACTTCTGCTGTTGGGTAATATTCTGATACAAGTACCATCACTATTGCTGTTAGGGAGTGCACCTATACACAAAAGAGTTTAACAAGTGACATTTATTTTCAGATTATTTTTTTTCAGAGTTGAGATAAAAAAACTTTGACAGTCAAAAAATTCCAGTCATCTTTCTGCACCATTTTTCATTTTATCTTCCCTGTCTATCTCTATTTCAAGTAATAAGTGCCCTGTGTAATATCTCATCCGTTGTATTATCTCTACAGATTTCCTTTCCTCCATCAGAAATGGTCAGAGGAATTGTATTATCTAGAGAATAACTCACAGCCTCATTTAAGATGTTTGCACTGTAACTTCCAATGGGTGGAACCTAAGCCTTTTGACTGAATCAAATTATGTCCTCATATTTCAAACAAATGTTCATATCTCTGGGACCATAGGGATATGAAATATCTCTGGAACCATAGGGATATAAAATAAGTGTAAATGGAAAACTCTTCAGCACAAACTATTCTTCATAGTGGTAGTATTTTTTAGATTCTAGGTCTTAAACTGAATTTTATAAGTCATAGTAAACACAGTCCCCAGGATTAAGCAAGTTCTGCATGGTGTGCAGGAATAGTGCAAGAGCTGTTGCAGGCAATATGGCCAACGTGTGATGCAGGAATGAGCTCCCAGGACGTGCACGAGCGCTCCTGCACTATTCCTGCATGGACACAGCCACTGTATGCTAATTACCTCATTTGCTGGTGAAAACCATGCAAATGAGGTGAATTAGCAACCAGGAAGCAGACAGGCATCTGTGCAGGAATAGTGTAAACTGCAGAAATGTATTCAGCCAGTAGCTGAATACATTTCTGCAAACTACAAAACGTAGGCATGACAGCTCGTAAAAAAGCATGTATTATAAAGGTTAGGCATGCCAATGGCCAAATATATGGTCATAGGCATGAAAAATAGTTTCAAAATTATAAAAAATAACTTTATTTTGGCCTATTTCGGCCATTTAAGCGTAGTGCAGCAGTGGGCAAATGGGATCGGAACAAAAATAAGAAAAAGCTGGAAATAAGCTTTTAAACCAAAATCATCAGTTTGCCATAATAGTCAATGGCACGCATAACATAACAAGACCATGGAATAGTGGTTGCTAAGGAGGAAGACTGTTGGTTTTGTAACCATGTATTAGCAGTCAGTTCTATGCAAATGAGGGGAATGATACTGAATCACAGATTTCCCCTCAGTGCTAGCTTGCACCCAACCGTGTAGGCGCAATAACACCATGGTCTAAGCCTAAGAGCTAGATGACCTCATAAGGGGGAGTGTCATGACTGCTGTAAGCTTATTGGAGCACAGTGGCCTGTGTTTGCCCTTAGCTAAGCACAGCTAAGGAAGGGGATGTGTCTGAAGCTGCCTAGCAGTATTTACATTGTCTAAACTGCTGCACACCAGGTTTAAAAAAAAAAAACAGAAAATAGCAACTCCATTCACATCTGAGCACTGGTTATGTGCGGCGAGCCTTGGGGCTTTAACGGGAAGGCAATGGGAAGGGAAAACAGCAGTAGGAAGGTAATTATGGTGAACTAGCATAGCTGGCAGGTGAAATGTATCAGAATCAGCCAATTACACAGGCAGCAGTCCAGCCCGGAACACTACTATAAACTAATGCAAACACTTTTCACTCTGATTTTTAACACAAACTCTACACCACCGGTGTACAAAAACGGGGAAATTTTACCTAACAAAACCAACAAAATTATAGGGGCTGCTGTCGCTCTCATAAATCAATATGTGGAAGAGGCTGAGGGGGGTGAGGATGAGAATGCTGATGACCAACCCACAGTGAGGAGAAGGAAAAAAGTGTACAGACCCAGGATAAGCTACCAGGGGCTACATGAGCTGGGGATAGTGGAGCACTATAGGGTGGACAGAGACCTCCTACAGCAAATTGTTGAGATGTGCCTGCCACGCCTCACACACAGAACCAACAGAGGGGAACCCATCCCAGTGGATACCAAGGCATGTGTAGGCTTAAGAATACTAGCCACAGGTACCTTCCAAAGGCCAACTGAGGATATCATGGGGATCTCACAGGCATCAGCATCCAGGGTACTCCACCAGTTCCTGGATGCCATATCAGCACATGTCGGTGAGCACAGATATTTCCATAATACCCATGAGGCATTGACCAGCAATATGCATCTCTTCCACCAAATAGCAGAATACCTTGCGGTAGTGGGTGCTATAGATTGCATGTACATACACATCAAAGCACCACCCAGCGAGTGGGGTAGGGTCTACATAAACCGCAAGGGCTTCGCCTCCATCAACTGCCAGGTTGTGTGCGATGCCCAGGGCATTATAATGAATGTGTGTGCTGGCAGCCCCGGAAGTTATCACAACTCCCACATCTGGCATATGATGCCGCTGTACTAGAGATTTGCTAGTGGGGACATCCCATATGGCCATCTAGTGGGGGATGATGGTTACACACTGGATCTGTGGCTGATGACACCCATCAGAAATGCACACACACCTGAACAAGAACTCCATAATGAGGCACACGCACAAACCAGAATCATAATAGAGCGTGTGTTTGGGATTCTCAAGTCATGGTTCTGGTGCCTGGACATATCCGGTGGAGCCTTGCAGTACTCTCCAGCTACATGTACGATCCAGCTACATGTACACAAATTTTCATTGTATGTGCCATGCTACACAATATGATCCTGTGGAAACAGCTGCAGCAGGAACAGCACTGGGCAGGGCCACACAGCCCTCCAACATTGCCAAGGCCAGCACACGCACAGAGTGACTTGGAGGAGGAACAATCTGAGCCTAGCCCTGTAGGCAAAAGAAGGCATGCCCAGTATGCCCAGGCTTTGGCAAAGAGGCAATGCATAGCACATACACTGACACTGTAGGAACCCAGGGAATGACACCTCTCTCTGACTCACACATACAGTAAAAGGGATGCCAAACATGACACTACCTGTGCGTTACCATGTATAGGGAGTGTACTATGTGCATCCAACATAGTCAGCCCTCCACCACCACCATTCTCAATACTGGCACAGCCACAAGGTAAGTCACTCTCCCTATCAATTGCTGAATGGAGTAGTATGTTCTGGTTCTTGTATCTATGGTATGGATGTGAGCATGCAAGGGAATCGGGTGGTTGACTGGGATGGCAGCAGATAGTAGACACCTATATGGGCAGCATGAAATCCATAGCAAATACTGGTGTCAACAAAGTAGTCAGTAGTAGACAAGGTGACACATCCCACTGCAGGACATATGGTGGGCCAAATATGTGTCCATAGGACACACACATGCATGGCAGTGAGGCTCACATAACCAACAACAGTCTCAGCCAACAGGACAGGTGTAGATGACCACAAGGAAAGGCTGTGCTAAGGCCTCCAATTGATGGCAACAGAGAACAGCCCCACTGCAGACCTACAGAGACAGACTACAATAGGTCAGGCAGTTGTATGTTAGTTATGAAGGGTAAAAAGTCTGAAACTGAAATGTAGGTCAATAAAACCTAAGATCTGTACTCTACTGATATGCCTCTAGTCTGCATGATAGGTTAAAATACAGAATGAAATGAAAGCCAACAGAGTACCTGAAATACCAGTACAGGCATAGCAAATGTTTACAGTTGTCAGGTGTCTCACCCCCCCCCCCACAATCCTACGTAGAAATGTAGTAACATGTACGTGTGGGTTTAATAACAGTGGAGCACAGATTACCTGAGCTGGCCAAATTAGCAGGATAGATTTCTGCACATGTACAATATGCAGGGCTCTTGTGTGTTAGCTTGTTGTGTGTTGTATAATGTGTGGAACTGGTCAGCGTGTAGGCATGGAGGGTTGTGTCCCAGTGGCCTATGGCCAGTACTATTGATGACAGGGCTTTGTTCTGACTGCAGTGCCAAACACAATGCATCTCAGCAAGACCCAATCCAGCAGTCATTCATACTCATTGTTCTGATGTAATATCTGTCACCATCTGAAAGATGGACATGCCATGAATGCGGGCCCAGACATACACATAGTACACAGGTAGAAGTATCTTAGACAGAGTATATAAAATGTAACTGTCAAGTGCGCACACCTTTGGAATTGTACATACAGGTTAGCAGCACATTAGTTGTCTGTGTAGTATGGAATAGTGATGTAGTCTGGCCAATCACTGACAGACCACAAAAGGTACAGTTATGAAGTAATGAGAGACTGCCTATGTCTCCACTCAAGCCAGCATAAGGGGACTGTCCCAGTATATCTGTGAGTCAGCTGCAAGAAGCTTCCATAAACCATTTGCACTCAGCTCACCCCACCATCATCCACAGGTTAATCACAGGTCACATCCCTGCTGTTGGGAATGAGTACAGTAAGATCCCCACTTCTGTATGGAAATACTCACAGAATGCAGCATGCTGAAGGGGTGTCCCATGCAGGTGTGTCCCTAGCTGTAAGCAGCACCCTGCCAGCATCCACACCAATGGATTAATAAGGACAGGAACTATTTCCATTAACACCTCGTACACCTACCCTGTCACCCCAGGGGAATCCAGTGGCTTGCAGCATGGGACTGTAGGAGTGACAGAATATACTGGCCTGCTACAGATGGCCTGCATCACTATCAAATGCCCTACAGTCCTCTGTCAAAGGCCTGTGCCTCACCCATACTGCCAATGTATGCTATCTCACGAAGTCCAAAATAACAGCATAACACAGTCCACAGAACACAAATGCAAGACCATGTCAACAAATCCCAGTAGCATGCCCACCATGTCCTACTGCATGAACTGTGGACCAATCCCTAAATACTGCTGGGATGAAGGGATAACTATAGCTATACTTATCAGATATCACTCACATAATTTTAGGAAGAGGATAGAATAACGGGGGGGGGGGGGTGTAGAAGCATGGCTGCCACGGAGTGTGTGAAGTCTGAAACTCTGATGTGTGCCCATACTATCTCTGCCTGCAAACCTAGTAATGGGTAGCTAAAACCCTGCTCATAAACCACAATGTGAAGGGGAACTGACCAGATATATGAGCCCTACCTCTGGATAACCTGTGTGAATCTGTACAGCTGAGAGGTATGGCCATAGCAGGATATGGCCATTCTGTCATGTTGATAGATGTACAAGCAGGAGATCCCCAGCCACCACACTACCAAGGTGCTGGACCATTTACACAGACCCATCAACAAGTGTCTGCAGCTCCCCCTCCAGAATGGCATGCGTGTGCAAGAATATGTAAGCTGCAGACCACAATACTGTACACAGCTTCATTCATCCTGTATTCCCCTGGAAATTACTGTGGGCAAATAAGTATATATATCAGTAGGTGATGACATAATACATCACAGTGTAAAACAGTACATATGTCTGTATATCTCTGCTAACAACAAAACCATGTAGCACAAGCAGCACAGACACAATTACAGTATCCCACTATCCTTTGCCCATTGTGACTCCATATTGTCACCCTATCTACAGATATCCTGCAGAAACAGGTTGCTAGCTGCAGGTGTAGAAGACATATGACTGCACTGGAGTACAACCGACCTGTAATGGATTCACACATTCAATACAGAAGGTCATACTGGGCATGCTCCCACACTTAGAGAAACAAAGCATATGTCTGACAATGAAATACACAAGGGTCAAACTGGGCATGCTCCCACACTTACAGAAATGAAGCCCATGTCTGACAACAACAGTGGACTATGCATATCTGTCAGTCACATATTTCTGTGCATGCACACCATTCATCCTTTGCACACACATCTGATAGGAATACACACATATATCCAAGGACAACATACTATAATAGATCAAACATACACAGACAGAGATGTGGGGAAGAGAGAGATAGTGACAAAGAGCTTCCCATCATGAGGCCTGTCCCACACACCACACATCTAATGGGCCAATATCACATGCTGTGCCAATGTCTATCACTGTAGACATTTGCATCTGGTAGTCCTCAGCAGTATAGTGTCTGTGGTGCTTGTGTAACATGACAGTACAATTCATTATTCATCTAGCAGTCATATACCTAGTCCTGTCAAATGTAAAGTTGTGTGTTCATAGGTTCATAGGTTCATAGGTTTATACTAGGCTATCTGCCCTAAGGCATTTATAAGCCTAGCCCAAATTTTTGTGGCTTACGCCACCCCTTATATGAAAAAAATACTGTGCCCATTAGTTTGTTGTGCCTCTGTCCAGCAGTGACACAGAGATGATTCCCGGGGTAAACCTATGATCTCCCATCCACAGGTCTAGATTTCTCTTGAACAGAGTCAGCGAGGTGCTCTGCCTCACATGGACCGGGATTTTATTCCACAGCATAGGGAGTCTCTGAGTGATAAATCTATCCCTCCAGCACGTCCTATTTATATACGTGCTAAGGTTTAAGTCGCTTGCTCTAGTGGTATAGGTTCATAGGAAAATAAATTCCCACTGTCAGTCTCAAACCCAGGACCTTGGTAACATTAGTCTGTATGACCTACCATACAGACTAAGTGTTGTGTGTGACTAAGTGTTGTGTATATGTTTTCAGAGGAATGGTTTATGGCCCATTCACACACACTGCACTCCCCTTTTCCCTAGTTTAGCAAGCCTGTTGATGTCAGTCACCTTGAAATATCCCTTTGGACAAAGATCATCCCTATAAGATCTGTGGCGCATGTAATAACTGAGTAATGCTATGGCATGACATACTAATTAGGTAGGAGTTCAAATCCCAAACATGACAACTGTGAAACTTTGTGTGTGTAGGGATCAATACTCTTGAGGCCATTCACAGACAATGCACCTCCCATTGCACTACTTTAGCAAGCCTGCTGATGTTATTCACCTTGAAATACACCTTTGGACAAAGGCAAGCCCTATAAGCTCTGTGGCATGTGCAATAACTGTGTAATGCTATAGTGTAACATACTAGTTAGGTAGGAGTTCTAATTCCAGACATGGCAACTGTGAAACTCTGTGTGTGTGTGTGTGTGTGTGTGTGTGTGTAGGGATCAATGATTTTGAGGCCATTCACAGACACTACACCTCCCATTGCCCTACTTTAGCAAGCCTGCTGATGTCATTCACCTTGAAATATACCTTTGGACAAAGGCTACCCTTATAAGCTCTGTGGCATGTGTGGTAACTGTGTAATGCTATAGTGTAACATCCTAGTTAGGTAGGAGTTCTAATCCCAGACATGGCAACTGTGAAACTTTGCATGTGTGTGGCGGGATCTATGATTTTGAGGCCATTCACAGACACTACACCTCCCATTGCCCTGCTTCAGCAAGCCTGCTGATGTCATTCACCTTGAAATACATCTTTGGACAAGGGCCAGCCCTATAAGCTCTGTAGCATGTGCGATAACTGTGTAATGCTATAGTGTAATATACTGGTTAGGTAGGAGTTCTAATCCCAGACATAGCAATTGTGAAACTGTGTGTGCGTTTGTGTCTGTAGGGATCAATGCTTTTGAGGTCATTCACAGTCACTACACCTCCCATTGCTCTACTTTTGCAAGCCTGATGATGTCATTCACCTTGAAATACCTCTTTGGACAAAGTTCCAGCCCTGTAAGCTCTGTGGCATGTGCAATAACTGTATAATGCTATAGTGTGATGTATTAGGTAGGAGTTTTAATCCCAGACATGGTAACTGTAAAACTCTGTGTGTGTTTGTTTGTATGCATAGGAAAGCAATGATTTTGAGGCCATTCACAGTCACTACACCTCCCATTGCCCTACTTTAGCAAGCCTGCTGATGTCATCTACCTTGAAATACAGCTTTGGAGAAGGGCTAGCCCTATAAGTGCCGTGGTGCGTGTCATAAATGCGGAACAATGTAGTAGCAATAACTACACACCTATGGGTTTGGATCTCAACTATGGTAAGTGTTCGTGCATGTACCTCAAAGATTTGGCCCTATGTACAGCCAGTACACATCTCAGAGCCTGACTTTAGCAGTCCTGCAGATATCATCCACCTTACAAGTAGCTCTTGCGAAGCTTAAATCATGTCAGGTCAGTGGTGCATGTGGTAAATATATAGCATAATAGGTTGTTAGAGGTTTAAACCTCACCCCGGCAAATGTAAATGTGTGATTTAAGGTAGAATTATTTCTGGGATCTCTCACCCACTACATCACCCAATGATAGTATTTACAAGGGCTGGTGATGTTCCTCACCTTAGAAGTACCTTGGGACAACATCCATCCAATAAGCTCCATGGCACATGTGATAAATGCTGTACACTATAGTAGCAATATATAGCTAGGTAGGGGTTTGAATCTCATTACTGTTAAGTGTGTGCATGTGTGTCTTTTGTGGAGGTTGCTGTGATTGTGTAATGACAGGATGTATTGTGGGGTGGAATTTGCTAAATTATTATATTGAGGACCTACTGTATGTCACAATGTCCGCCTTACAAGGACAACAGATGTCAAACAGCAGAGAGGCTGGTGTAGACAATCCATAGCCCTACATGTGACATTATGGATCAGTGAACAATATAGGCAACCCTTGTATTATTCAGAGAACACTCTCCACCCATGTCCCATACACTAACACACTTGGCTAGGCAACAACCACTATATTGGTAGTTCCCTGCATATTGCCCACATATAGTAACCATGGTGTGATTGCAGTGGACTAAATGACTGTTAACCACAACACTGCCACTGACATCAGAATGTACTGAGATGTGTAACATCTCTTGACTGAGTGTGTGTTATCCAGCAAGTAAATGAACATGACTCCCTGTTCCATCCCTACAATAGGCAAGTAAATGCTTACAGTGATCCTTTGCTATGTTCCCCACTGGATGCCTGCAACAACTGTAGAGTCTGCAAATGTAACCCACAAAGGGAATACCATGCCTTATACACATGCCCTGTATGGACAGATGCCAATAACCCCACTGAATACCTGTATCATGCTGTCAGTGTAGGTGCAGGTATGACTTCAGTTGCATAGCCAGGTCTCACCAAATGAGGTCAGGTATGCCACATCAGATGATAACAATCTGTCCACACAACATGCCCAGAGACCTCAAGTACACTTCCACATGTCACAGGACATGCATGTGCGGCATGTGCACAACCCAGACACTGTCCATGTTATGGAATATAGATCACATACATGGCAAGCATTGCACAGCACTGGCCACCCACAATAGTAACCCAGATGAGTGGATGGTGAATACAATCCCCACCAGTGTGGGCCAATCCAGGGACTACACCCCTGAGCCACACTGGAGACCATTGTCATGTGGCCTGATGCCAAGGTATTCTCTTTGCCTAGCCTTGTACAGTCTTCAGGCACAGTCAACTGCTACACACCTGTGAAGCAATGAACCCATGCATCTCAGTACTGGCAAGTGTGTGTATGTGTGTGTGTGTGTGTGTGTGTGTGTGTGTGTGTGTGTGTGTGTGTGGAGATTAATGATTTTGAAGCCATTCACACTCACTACACCTCCCATTGCCCTACTGTAGCATGCCTGCTGATGTTAGTCACCTTGAAATAACCCTTTAGACATATATCAGCCTGATAAGCTCTGTGGTGAGTGTGATAACTGAGTAATACTGTAGTGTAGCAAACTAGTTAGGTAGCAGGTCTAATTCTGACCCTGCCAACTGTGATAATGTGTGTGATTCCCTGAGAGAGTGTCGGTGTGTCTTCCTTGACACTTGCTTTTGGGGACAGTCACATGCACTACACTTCCCTTATCCCGCTTTTATCACTGTTGCTGATGTCACTCACCTTCAAAGATATGTTTGGACACCTCTCCAACATGTAAGCTCCGTGGCGCGTGCAGTAACTGCATAGCAATGTAATAGCAATACATAATCAGGTAGGGGTTTGAAACTCAGTACTGGTAAGTGTTTGTTTGTGTGTGTGTTATCAGTGTCCTGTTGGGATGATTGTGTAATGGCAGGGTCCATTGCAGTGTGGGTTTTGCTACATCATTATATTGAGGAGCTACATATCCCATTATCGACATTATAAGGCCAACATTTTCCAAACATTGTAGAGATTGTTGTAAACAATCCCCAGCCATAAATGTGTACAGCCTTATGCAATTGCCATGTGACAGTATGGATTAGTACCCAATATAGGCAACCGTCATAATGCCCAGATACCACTCTCCACCCATGGATCATACACAAACATGCTTAGCTCTTACTCTCCTACTCCCTTCCTTTCTTAATTTGTCTCTGTCTCTCTCTCTCTCTCTCTCTCACTCCCTCTCTGGTGGATGTGTAAAAGTACACCTGCTTTGCATAGGCAGCAGCTTGTGTTTTGTAAGTGATGCTCATGATCAGCTGATGGCCTGTGCATGAATTGCAGTCCCCCACTTGCTAATCACATGTGGAACAGCTGTGGTATCATTCCTATAGCCAATTGCATGGAAACACACTCCTATAACTAAGCACTTCATGTGGGTGTTGGTCCTTTTCCTTCACTGTGAGCAGGATTTCATATGGGTGTTTGACAAACAGCATCACAGAGGGTAGTTGGAAATACCTCTTACAACATACACTGTGAAGACAGGTCAACAAACAGGAGGGGGATATTCCAGACATGGGGACAAAATGTAAGTATTGCTTTTCTACATTTGAACTAATGTTGGTTTAACAGGGTTTGTGTGGATATGGCTGATCTACATGATATAATATCTGGCATGACAGTGTTATAGTCATAAATAAATAACATTAAGAATTTGCCTTATATGCCTTTAGTCAGGAACAGCACTTCAGGATGTGCAAACAGAAATTTTATTTCTATAGCTGTGGGAGTCAGTCTTTACAGCTCTTGATGAAGCATTCTCCCTTTCATACAAAAACTGTAATTTTATACATTTTCTTATCAAACTGCTCATGCAATTTCATTAGATTGTAATGACTGTGTCCTATAGAAAACTTTGCAAATGTCCTCAACCCTAATGATTTTCGCTTCAGACTTCACGTAAACACCTTCTTATAAATGATTCATTTGCTTCCAAAGGGTCTTGTTTCTGACCTTGGATGTTTTAAACCTGCCCTAGCAAAAATGCACTCCTAGCCTGGAGGAGTCAGGCTAACAAATTATTTTTGTAATAGCTACATGCCTTACTTCATGCAACACATACTATTCTCTATTATTACATACTAAAATGATGCAGTTTGAAATGAACAGTAATACTGTGGCTTATGAAGTTGTATTTTTCTCAGCCCTGCATACAAATTATATTTGTTTCTTAACAATCATATTATAGCATCATTAATAAACTGAAATTAATATACATTTTAATAAGCTGGTCTTGTCCCATAACAGTTTCCTCCCTCTGACACTATCAGTGTCATAACATACATATAATTATATTTTATTATTTTTCTTAACTTGATAAAATATGCCTCTGCATCATAATATTCATTATTATTTTTTGTCAAAATAGAACCGTCATTGATTTGTGCATGCAGTGGCATTTCATGTGCAGGTGAGGTTAAACATGTTGTAATCACAGCCTTTACAATGGAAAATGCCATAATGATTACAAATATAATAAAAAGTACAATGACAATACCCCGGATTATGATAGTTCCCAGGTTACCAAAAATACTGCCCAACCATCCAAAAAATGCCCAATTTTTGGATGTGCTGTCCAAATCTTTGGCCCTTTGTTTCATGAAATTTGCCTTTTTTTCTGTTCATCATGATAATCACTAATATATGAACAGCAACAACTCTCTATGAGGACACATTACCCCCCTTTTGCAGCAAGCATTATATCAAAGGCCATTTGATTTTGTAACACCACAGTTCGCATTTCAGTCATTTCTCAATTTGCCATCCTGATGTGATGTGAAATTTTGTTGGTCACCTCCTGTAGAATTTGAGCAAGCATGGTGATTTTAAGCATTGTCCTTTGCACTCCTTACCCAGGATTAAAAACTGAAAATACTTGCTTTGCCCAGTGGATTGCTCACTTATTTTTCAGTCTACCTGCTGGTGGGTGTTTGAAATGTTGAATAGCAGGAGTAATGTAGCCTACAAAGCAACATCCAGACCAGTTTGTAGGCAACCAGGGGTAGGCACGATCACCACAGATGTAGTCATTTGATTTTGTACAGGTTTTGCAAACCCTGCACGAAGGCAGCTGCAATAGCTGGTTTAACGTGTTCATTTGGGTCTGGTATTTCTAAATGTTTAGCAAACACTGCTTTAAGATGACTCAAATAATCTGCAAGGGCTTTCACTTTATTTTGCCTACATGCCTGACACACTTTTGTAATTTAACAATGCTATCCTTTATCTATTAGTGCATTTCCTGGGGGAGTGAAATTTATTTTAGCCTTTTTAAGTAACTGTGTTCTTATTTCATTTGAAGTAACTTCCTGAAACAGCTGGTTTAAATCTGTCAAAGTAGGGATGTAATATACTTTTTTAAACTCCTCCTTCAACCTTCATGGATGTTTTTTGTTTTCTCTTCTTTCAGTTAGAAAACATTTAGACATAGTATGCAAATCAGCATTATCCCCCCCACCCATTTTTTTTAAAGGTGCCAAAAAAATCTTCTGCAGAGGCAATAGCCTCTTGTCCTACCCCATCATGTGAATGCTTGTGATGAGCCACAGGAGTGTCAAGCACTAGTGCGCCTGTTGGAAGGGTAGAAGCTTGTTGAGAATGAGAGGAAGAAGAAAAAAAAAACTTTTTTTTTTAACTGCAGATGCCTGTTCTAGGGTGAGAGATGAACAAGAGAACTAAGTTGAGATGTAACAGTACTATGCTGACCTTGTGTTCAAAAATGCAGAGGTCTGAGAAACAGCAGAATCTTGTACAAGGGCCACCCATACCAATACATATGGGGGTGGGGTGCAGTAGCTACTGCAGGATTATCATCCTCTTTAAAAGTTTCTACTTTTTGGCCATTTTTAGTTTGTTTCAAACCTGCTAAGAAAGGATAAAGGGATCCCTTTTTACTGTTCTGTACTGCCTTTTTAACCTCTCTTACTTGTTGAAACAATTTCTTATTAACATCCTGCAACCCTCTTAATGCTGACTCCTTTTCCCTTTTAAGTGCTTCACTGTACCAAGAATAAAATGCTGTCATTTGTTCCCCACTTACTTTGCTTTGCTTTTTTTTTCAAAATACCTTTCAATGTTAGCAATTTAGTCTTATCATAAGTTCCATTTAATGGAAATACCTCACCAGCACAATTCTTAGTAAGCTAAAACCAGTCATGCAAATATTTACAACTTTCCTTCCCATAGTTAAAATACATAGACTATGCAGGTGCTCCCTTTTCAGGGATTTGATCTTGCTTGCTTATCTTTGCTCCCATTTTCTTATTTTATAAATCAGTAATAATAAAAATGTTAGGCTTACCTTACAACTCCTGGATCCTGGCAGTTCCAAAGACAGAAAATAACTCTTGTAATCCACACACCATACAGGGAGGGAAAGGTAGGAAGTCTGTTGGATGCAACAAAGAGGAGAGGTTTCGATCAGCCTTTTCCCACAGCACCCCCTTGCTTTCGTCCCTGCGTGAGCTCAAATGTTACTGCTCCAACATTGCGGTCGGGATAACAGGGCAGATAGGTACTGTGTCCAGAACTGACCACTCTTTCAGACCCTCTGAGGGTACTGTCACACAATCACACTGTTAAGTCCCAGTGTGCTTTTGGGCTCATGAATTTATTTTAACAATGCATACCTCTACGTCCTATCATGCGGTAGGCTCATGAATTTGTTTTAACAGTATATAGTCTACGTGCCAATCATGCTATGGGCTCATGAACATGTTGTATAGTCTATGTCCCAATCATGCGGTTGGCTCATGAACTTGTTTTAACTTTATTTTTAGCTTTTAACTTTTCCTTTTCTTTCTCTCATACATTCAAACATTGACAGAATAAAAACATCTCTCATACTTCTTACCTTTCAAGCCTGAAGGTACCGCCCTCGACACAAGGTGCCTCTTTGTGTTAATTTGTCCTTTACTGTATGTGCACATACATTTACTATACTCATTTGCTGTGGGGTCCTCCCACTACTACTTGTATACCTTACAAACAACTCAGTCAAACAAAAACACAATCATGCACTTATACTACAAACACAGTCATGCACTTACATTTTGCTAAAATTGTCTAAAAAAGAAAGAAGAAAAAAACACAAACCAACCCTTTCCCCTTACAAAACAGTTTCCCTGCCAAGGCTAGTATGTTTGCACACTCTGAATAGCTGCACATCTGAGTCTCTGACTATTCCATACAAAGCATTGTGGAATTCACAGAAAATCTGTGATGGGCCCTATTCAAGAACTGCCCTGCAGCAATACCAAAGTTCAGATCTACAGAATGGCACCAAATTGTTATAGTCATAAATAAATAAGATTAAGAATTTACCTTATATGCCTTTAGTCAGGAACAACACTTCAGGATGTGCAAACAGAAATTTTATTTTACAGCATTAGGAGTCAGTCTTCACAGCTCTTGATGAAGCATTCTCCTTTTACATACAAAAACTGTAATTTTATACATTTTCTTATCAAACTGCTTATGCAATTTCATTATGTTATAATGACTGTGTCCTACAGAAAACTTTGCAAATGTCTTCATCCCTCATGATTTTCACCTCAGACTTCACGTGAACACTTTCCTATACATGATTCACCTCGTTCCAAGGGGTCTTGTTTCTGACCCTGGATGTTTCAAACCTGCCCTAGCAACAACGCACTCCTAGCCTGGAGGAGTCAGGCTAACAAATTCCTTTTTGTAATACATACATGCCTCACTTCATGCAACACAAACTATTCTTTCTTATTACATAATAAAAGAATGCAGTTTGAAATGAACAGCAATACTGTGGCTTATGAACCTGTATTTCCCCAGCCCTGCATACAAATTATATTTGCTTCTTAACAATTATATTATAGCATCATTAATAAACTGAAATTAATATACATTTTTATAAGCTGGTCTTGTCCCATAACAACAGTGTTATGTGGCTGAGGAAACTCTCACCTGTAGGGCTATCTGCAGATTGGCCAGAGTTTGGAGTCTTACATGTGTTGTGTTACTCACACATTTCCTGTATTTTGAAATGCAGTAGCATACTCTGATTGCAGTCAGTACATGGTGACATGTGAGTTACTAACTTCATATCCATCAGAAGACATATGTCACAACAAACCCTGTTACACCAGTAAATGTATGAGTTTATCACAGCAACATGTCAATACTGTCCCTGTGTTTGTGCCTCCAGCCACAACTCTGTCAACCTTTGTACATATGTCATGCAGTAAGAGGTGCATATGTTCAGTACATCATTATTTACTGACATCATACCTGATAACAAGCCAGTGAGATAGCAGACTGCTAGACATGTTATGTATAGTAGGCCTTATATTTGAGGACAAAACCTGGGCATTATGTTGTAGTATCTATAGTAGTGAGGTCTGTGTACTTATGGTGATTGTTGACAGAGTGTGCATTGTGAATATGTACCTTGGCCTGTGTACAGACTGTGGTAGATGTCATTGTTCTTGGTCCTGCTCTATCTGATGTTGCATGCTGCTCCAGTGTATGGTACACTATTGGTGTACATGTTCGCAGGGCCATACCATCACATGTCCCATACCACAGTCAGGCATCGGAATACACTGTGTATTGGTCCAGTATATGTAGGGTTAGTGTGTGAGTGGCACATATGAGGATGGTGTTGTCCACACAGTCCATGTACTGTAATATTAATTAGGCTTACCATATGTGACTGTGAATCTGTTCAGACTGGTTGTGGGTATGCACTTTCACATTGGTGTCTGTTACTCTGTGCTGTTACATGCATGCAGAGCCTGCTATATTCGCAAGTACATGTGTATTCCCTCATAGGAAACGTAGGCCAGTGTTGTGGCAGTTTGCCTGTAGTTTGCACAGTGCATTGTGGCATGCCTAGCAGCTCAGTGTATTTACTTAGTGTGATGTTATGTCCAGATAGTTGTCAGATATACTGTTGCCAGGCCACCATAACTGCTGTGTATTTCTGACAAAGCAGTATGATGCTGTACAGATGTATGTCACTAACTAGTGGGTAGTATGTGGGCTTTTGATGTCTGCTTCTCTGGTTAATTTGTGTCAGGACAGACAGGAGTGTGTGAATGCATAAACTGTGTGAGCTTATTTATTCCAGTATTTTCGTTATATCTCCATTTACATGGCTATAAACATCCACTGTCAGGCTTGGTCCACACGTCTTGCACTAAGGAGTTCTGTGTATACCTCTGAACTGTTGAGAGTGTGTCAGACTGTCCACATTTATCGGTCATATCTCTGCTGTATTCCACAGGATCATTACTGTGATTTGTGTGGTACTGTACTATGATGATCTTATGATGTCTGTCAGTAACTGATGGCATACATGTCAGTATCAGATGTGACTTCCCACACAACATTTCTGTTAAGATAACCCCTGTTACTGTAGCAACATTCTACATTTATACCTGCAATACTTAAATGACATCCCCTTTCACTAAGAGGTTGTGATTATTGGTGCTGAGGTATGACTCCACTACATGTTATGGACACATATATATATATATATATATATATATATATATATATATATATATATATATATATATATATATATATATATATATATATATATATATATATATATATATATATATATATATACACATGTATATATATATATATATATATATAGAGAGAGAGAGAGAGAGATACATATAAATATATATATATATATATATATATATATATATATTTTATATATATATATATATATATATATATATATGTATACATATACATGTATATATATATATATATATATATATATATATATATATATATATATATAAAAAAAACACCAAAGCGAAGTATCCCAGAAATGTACGAAAAAACAAATTGTTTCCAATGGAGGGACCACGTAAATATAGATTCCCAGGCACAATAAAACACAAACTTGGTAATCCAATTTCCTCAGTCACATGCAGCAAAAAACTGTAGTATCCGTTAAATATTTTGAATCAAAGCCGTTTATTAAAAAAATAAAATGTGAGCGCTTTCGCGGGCCGACACACCCGCTTCTTCAGACAAAATAATCACAATGGAACTAAGTTTTAAATACCCTAAGCAAAACAAATACAACCAATCAACGTTGCTCAACGCAACTTCCTGCGAAAGTGCGTAACACATTTACAGAAAATCATTCAATTAAAATAGAATACCTTCACAAAAGCTAAAACTTTTCAACGCTTAAAAACATTTAATACATTTCAATAGCCTGTGCAGATTAATTAATATGCGATATATTCTCAACTACAGGGACCTAATTTTTCAACCGTTTCAATCTATAAATGGCTGTAAGGTTCAATCATATTTTAAAATCACTGACTATTATGTAGTTAGCGCCTTACTTACTTTGTGGCATCTGTCTTCTCTATCTCATTTGAAATAATCCACAAAATATGTGTATATAAGAGGTGATGAGATATCCAATATCGTACGTTCCTTTCAATGTTTACATAAGACCCTTTTTGTAACGTGAGCAGCGTCATCCCCATTCTATGCGCATGGGCAACGGCGCTGATCGAAACAATGTTTCAGCAGCTGTGCTTATATGCTGAAATGTAAAAGGTCTATATTTTCAATGCTATAATTGTATAAGGCCAATAAAATGTGCATAGTTAAAATATAATAGAACGCATATCTACTGTTGTTTCAAATTCGTCATGCTGAATAAATAACCGCTATGGCTTGTTGAAAGTAAACATATCAAAAATAAGTCCAGCAGTTGAATATACATACTATCCTGTAGATATGAACAAATAAATGCTATGCTACATAAAATGAACATACAAAATATATAAATAACCGCTAAGACTGGTTGAAAATGGACAGATTAAGAATAAATCTAACAGTGGAATATACATACTGTCCTATTAATGTCAACAAATAAATGCTGTGCTACATATTATGAACCTACAAAAGTGTATGTGATATATACCTAAACATGAAATGTCAAAATGAATGCAGTAATGCTAGTATGTGCGAAAAACAAAAATGGAGCAGGAACAACTCTATTGATCATGGTTAAAGATTGATTAATGTAAATTCTGGACGATTGAGTGAACAAAGGATGGTAAAAATGTAAATGTGAAAGGAGGTCAGATGAAACATCTGCTATAAAAATATAATGAGTGTATAGTCTCTACAAACGCCTCCTTTTCAGATGTGGTTTGATAGAGACAGTGTCATTGAGACCCCTGTCTCTATGAGCTCCCAGTCTCAAGATCCATTGGAGTTCTATTTCCTCTGTATAGGTGACGATGTCTCCAAGCCTTATTGATGGAGACACCACATGTAAAACCTGAAAGAGGAATTTGTGTTCATGTCCCTCCTCCAGTATATGTCTGGCTAGAGCACTACTGTTATCAAGTCTGTGCACACAGTAATAGTGATCTCTGATTCGTTCTCGGAGAGAACGGTTGGATTTGCCCACATAATATTTAAAGCAAACACAGCAGTGGGCAACATATACCACGTTGCGGCTCAAACAACTTGCATGCACCCTAATTTCCCATAATCTTCCACTGTCTGGGTGCTTGAAATAATGTGATTGATCAATATAGCAACATTGTGCGCAATTACCACATTGGACTGTCCTAGTACATTCTGTGGATTCTACAGATCGATTCGATCTATGACATAGTAATTGTTTCAAATTAGTCATGTTACTGTATGTGTACCTTGGGCAAGGGCCTACTATTTCTTTAATTCTGTCATCACATGTTAGAATGTTCCAGTTCTGAGAAATCGCATTCTGCAATATGTTTGCATTATTACTATATGGTATTATTAAACGCTCAACCCTGGAAGTCGTGGGTACTCGTGTTGCATTATTGGTTGAATCAGAGAAAAAGGGGTGTGCTCTATCTTTTCTCAATTCATCCATCTCAGAATATACCTCTTGAATCTCCCTAATATTATACCCACGCCCCATCAACCCTGTTTGTAAGCTAGACAACTCTTGATGGTACAATGCATCAGTGCTTGACAGTCTAGAGAGGCGCATTGCCTGCCCTTTGATAACATTCTTGAATATCTGGGGATTATGCATACTCTGTCGATGTAAAAATGATGCCTTATAGCATGCTTTCCTATGGACACTAGTTCCTATCGACTCATTATCCTTGTACACCTTCACATCCAAAAAATCAACAGCTTGTCTGGAATGTTTCAAGGTAAATTTGATGTTTATGTTTTCTAGTTGAAATTGTACTGGAAAACAACATCTTTTTGTACAACGATATCTGCTACAGACCAAGGACTGGCGTAGCTATGGGCACCAGCTGTGCCAATAGCTACGCCAATCTAGTCATGGCAGAATTTGAAATGAGGCATCTTTTAGGCAACGAACACATTTTGTTCTTTAAACGCTTTGTAGATGACCTGTTTCTGTTGTGGGATGGTTCAATAGAAACTTTGATGGAATTTAAACAAACACTGGATGATGCAACAAACTTCATCAAATTTACCTTGAAACATTCCAGACAAGCTGTTGATTTTTTGGATGTGAAGGTGTACAAGGATAATGAGTCGATAGGAACTAGTTGCCCACTGCTGTGTTTGCTTTAAATATTATGTGGGCAAATCCAACCGTTCTCTCCGAGAACGAATCAGAGATCACTATTACTGTGTGCACAGACTTGATAACAGTAGTGCTCTAGCCAGACATATACTGGAGGAGGGACATGAACACAAATTCCTCTTTCAGGTTTTACATGTGGTGTCTCCATCAATAAGGCTTGGAGACATCGTCACCTATACAGAGGAAATAGAACTCCAATGGATCTTGAGACTGGGAGCTCATAGAGACAGGGGTCTCAATGACACTGTCTCTATCAAACCACATCTGAAAAGGAGGCATTTGTAGAGACTATACACTCATTATATTTTTATAGCAGATGTTTCATCTGACCTCCTTTCACATTTACATTTTTACCATCCTTTGTTCACTCAATCGTCCAGAATTTACATTAATCAATCTTTAACCATGATCAATAGAGTTGTTCCTGCTCCATTTTTGTTTTTCGCACATACTAGCATTACTGCATTCATTTTGACATTTCATGTTTAGGTATATATCACATACATTTTGTAGGTTCATGATATGTAGCATAGTATTTATTTGTTGACATTAATAGGACAGTATGTATATTCCACTGTCAGATTTATTCTTAATCTGTCCATTTTTAACAAGTCTTAGCGGTTATTTATATATTTTGTATGTTCATTTTATGTAGCATAGCATTTATTTGTTCATATCTACAGGATAGTATGCATATTCAATTGCTGGACTTATTTTTGATATGTTTACTTTCAACAAGCCATAGCGGTTATTTATTCAGCATGACGAATTTGAAACAACAGTAGATATGCGTTCTATTATATTTTAACTATGCACATTTTATTGGCCTTATACAATTATAGCATTGAAAATATAGACCCTTTACATTTCAGCATATAAACACAGCTGCTGAAACATTGTTTCGATCAGCGCCGTTGCCCATGCGCATAGAATGGGGATGACGCTGCTCACGTTACAAAAAGGGTCTTATGTCAACATTGAAAGGAACGTACGATATTGGATATCTCGTCACCTTTTATATACACATATTTTGTGGATTATTTCAAATGAGATAGAGAAGACAATTGCCACAAAGTAAGTAAGGCGCTAACTGCATAATAGTCAGTCATTTTAAAATATGATTGAACCTTACAGCTATTCATAGATTGTAACGGTTGAAAAATTAGGTCCCTGTAGTTGAGAATATATCGCATATTAATTAATTTGCACAGGCTATTGAAATGTACTAAATGTTTTTAAGCGTTGAAAAGTTTTAGCTTTTTGTGAAGGTATTCTATTTTAATTGAATGATTTTCTATAAATGTGTTACGCACTTTCGCAGGAAGTTGCGTTGAGCAACGTTGATTGGTTGTATTTGTTTTGCTTAGGGTATTTAAAGTTTAGTTTTATTGTGATTATTTTGTCTGAAGAAGCGGGTGTGTCGGCCCGCGAAAGCGCTCACATTTTATTTTTTTAATAAACGGCCTTGATTCAAAATATTTAACGGATACTACAGTTTTTTGCTGCATGTGACTGAGGAAATTGGATTACCAAGTTGGTGTTTTACTGTGCCTGGGAATCTATATTTACGTGGTCCCTCCATTGGAAACAATTTGTTTTTCGTATATATATATATATATATATATATATACATATAGACATATATATGTTTACACACACATACACACACACACACACACACACACACACACACACACACATATATATATATATATATATATATACATTCAGATATATATATATATATATATATATATATATATATATATATATATATATATATAACAATATTCAGATGTATATAGATACATATATAAATATATGTGTATGTACATGTATATATATATCTACATATATATATATATATATATATATATATATATATATATATATATATATATATATATATATATATATATATATATATATATATATATATCCTTGTTATGTTCAAACGAGTATTTACCTTCCCAGACGTATCCTACCATATTTACCTGATATGTGTTTACATAGATATAACAACATACTGATTCAACAATATTGTCAGTAACAAGTACTACACAATTGTAGAAGTCAAAGCAGTTGTTCACTGCTATTCAGTATGTTTACAGACCGATATATTGGAAAAAAGCAAACTTAATAGCTGTGGTAGCTTAGTGGTTAACTGCTGTGACTGTAGTGTACAGGGTCCTGGGTTCAAGACCTGCAAGGGCTGTTTATTTTGTTGATAGGCAGAAGAAGGACTGTTGGATACAGAGTGGTTAAGGCACTTTAAAGTGGCTTTAAGCAGGTTTTAGTGGGTTTGCCTGACGGTAAGTGCTGCTAACGTATGGCTAAATGAATAGGCACACAGTGTAGGCTTCGCTTACCAGTGTGCAAATCTGCTTAGCATTTATATTTAAGCAATGCTTACACTTGCTAAGCATGGCTCATACCTGGTAACCAGTGATCACATTCCACTCTGATGAAATAGCACGTAAATGACATCTTTAATAAGTGTATTCAATTCCATGTACATAACATGCTTCTATGTCATCACAGTAGCAAGGGGTGTGAGTACACTGACTGGGACACCTGAGTATATATGGCTAGTACAACAATCATTTCCTTTTGTATGTGTTTCATACATGAGTTGTATCCCAGATTATATGCAGTCACACTTGCATGTATTGTATCATTAAGTTACTACTGTAAACAATGCTTTCCCAAGCAAGAGTAGATTGTAGAGTGTATTACTGGAACCAAACATCCCTGCATGCAAAGATGGACCCTGAGTCCTGACTATCATGTTCGTGGTGTGTGAGCTGTGTGTCATTAAGTATTTGCTACTGGATATTGATTTGACATGTGGATATTAACTGTAGACTACTGTGTGTATAGGACATGTCTTTGAGGGCTGCTGTCATGTAGTAATGGCATACCTATCAGTGTCAGATGTCTATCTGTCAAAACATTCATCCTAATGCATAACCAGTTGGCTAGCTGATGTCTGTCTGTCCTCTGTACAGATGTGCAGATGTCAGGTATCCATCATGGCTGTTTACAGGCAATCTATGCTTGATTGACACTGACATGTCTGCCCAGCTGTGTTATGAGTGCCACAGCTAGAAAACCCCACCCTGTATGCACCACATGCCATGGACACCTCAACTACACTAACACAGTCAACAGAAGATGCTTGGGTACAGGTCTCCAAGACAGACACTGAACATGTTATGTAATATTTGTTGCATACATGTCAATTGGAGCACCTCACTAGCCCTCTGCAAAAGGCAACCAGGTGATTGGATGTTGCATTTAATTCTCACCCTGATGATTACTTACATGTCATCAGTTGATAGATGGCCTGCTGACAAATGTCAGGTGGCATGATACTACTGTACCCACATCCCCTACTCTTTTCATCTCTCCATGAACAATATTCTGGTACATACCTAGGAACACCTGCACCTATGGACCCCAGTAATGACAAATGTGCCAGTGTGCATTACTGAGAATAACAGTGTCTGTGTGTTTGTAAATCTGTAGTTCACAATGCCCTGAGGGCCTTCTCACCCATAACAACTCCATTGCCATAGTTAGTAATGGCTGCTGTTTTAATGGACATTACGTGTACCTTGTTACACTCTTCACCCTATGGGCTACCTGGAGCTTGCAGTACCAGCACAACACTGTTGTGCAAATGGGTAGATAGGCATGGGTTACCATCTGAGTCCTGGCAAGTATGTGTATGTGTGCAAGTGTGCATAGTTGTAGGATACAACATTCTGAGGCCACATTCTCCTAATACAATACACCTTGCTGGAGTTGTTATGGACATTATGTGTACCTTGTTACACTCTTCACCCTATGGGCTACCTGGAGCTTGCAGTACCAGCACAACACTGTTGTGAAAATGGGTAGATAGGCATGGGTTACCATCTGAGTCCTGGCAAGTATGTGTATGTCTGCAAGTGTGCATAGTTGTAGGATACAGCATTCTGAGGCCACATTCTCCTAATACAATACACCTTGCCATTAAATATAAGGGATAATAATGTTGCTGACAATAGGAGAGCCATGACAAACCATCACCCTACTATCCATGTGGCATGTGCAATAGATGCATATCCATGTAGTAGCACTCTTGAGATAGACAAGGGGTTGTATTGCAGCCCTGGTCAATGTGTGATTGTGGGTATGTTAGAGTATTATCATAGGTTTCAGTGAGTAAAATATCCAATGTGGGGTGTGGGTGCTGGGTATACTGTCTTTACACCATGGTACAACCACTACATGTCTCAAGGCCCACTGTATGGGGACCACTGTCACCATCAACCATACAGGTAACTGATTACACTATCCAGCCCGATGCATGTGCTGTGTGCAAATTATCTGTAACAGAATGGACTCACTGACAAGGTAGTTAGCACTGATAAACTCAGGTCTCTCAGATGTGACTATGACTATGTGTTTGTCAATGTGTATATGACAGTATTTCACACTATGTATGTATGTCACTTAACAAGTAACCTGGGATACACCTCATCATAAAAGCTGTGTGGTGAGTGCAATTAAGGCCACAGACATTAGCAGCAATAAGTACCTAGGTAGGGGTTCTACTCTCTGTGTTGCCAAGTAAGAGTGTGTGTGTATGTGAAGGGATCTACTTCAGTTTGCAGAAAATACATCTCCCAGGAGGTCATCTGTCCGAGAACTGACTGGCAAATGCTAACATTTCAAAGGTATCATCTTGTGGAAATTCATTCCATCAAAACTAGTAGTAGATGTGTAAATGCCCTCTTCCCCACTGTATAGCTATACAGTGATAGTGGGGTTTGTATATATAGTTGGGTGTGGATCTTGTAGACACAGCCACCATCACTGGGGTTATTGTGTGTATCCCCCCACTTAGTTAGCTGTATTACTGTACAGTTCATGTTAACAGGTTAAGTAGTTGTCAATCACACTATCTACAGTTCTACACCACCCCACACCCTCCAAAGGGTAGGGCTGTGCCACCCACACCAGCACACCTATGTTAACCAAATCAAGGATTGTACTACATTGAGGAAGGAGAGATATACCCTGCCAGTACCGTTGTCAATGACATTAAACTAGCAGACTGATTATTTCCTGATGTGATGTCGTGCCTTTTCTATCTTGGTGGAATTACATAGGCTAAAATGGGTTCCCTGAAAAAGTACATACATCCATGTGTATAGTATTCTCTGTATTTTGCATCAACACCAAAGCCTCTGTGTGTGTGTGTGTGTGTGTGTGTGTGTGTGTGTGTGTGCGTGTGTGTGCATGTGTGTGTGTGTGTGTGTGTGTGTGTGTGTGTGTGTGTGTGTGTGTGTGTGTGTGTGTGTGTGTGTGTGTGTGTGTGTGTGTGTGTGTGTGTGTGTGTTATACACAAACGTGGTATGTACCACCCAGTACACTTACCATTGTTCACTGAAGAAGGGCTGCTGACATCAGCCACCACGCACTCACCTGTATAGACCCCTCAGACCTATCAGCCATGTGGCACATGCAGTAACTGTTATACAGACCTTTGACTTGTGTTCTGCTGTACCCAGGATGTAGCACAGTCAAGGTGTCACCACAGTGCCATACCCCTTGTAGGAAACAACAGCAGACCAACATCCTGCTGACAGGTAGACACCTACAACACAAACAGAATACATTATAGAGACCACAATCAGTCAGTGTTAATAACAGCTATAATGCATCATGGCTGGACAGCTACACATCCTGACATGTAAGCATTAGACTTTAGTGCTGAAGACATCTTACACAGCATTACATTGGTACACCTTAGTATATTCACCCTGTGCATTAGAATCATATTAGCCTGTCCCTGCATCGATGTTATGGATGACAGGGATGTGGCACAGGTATCATCATATGCACAAGGTGTGTTGTGGATTTGCCAGAGACATAGGCTGAACCATTTGGTTGACATCATATGTGTGCATTAGGGGGTTTCATTATTAACTGGGCTGTGCAGATGTGGTGTGTGTAGGTATGGGGGTTGCCCTAGCTGTGTTGGTGATGTGTGTGTGTATGCATGTGGCTGCCCTATACAGGGATTTGTTGGACAGCTGCAGACCATACCTGGTAGGGTGTGCAGTTGACCATCTCCCACCATGGACATGAGAGCTGTGTCTGCCAGGGGTTCCATGAGCACTAGCAGGTACAAGACCAGATATGGTACTCTCCCCTGAAGATGACAAATGTCCGCTGGATCTGGGTCCCTCTTGGGATCAGCCAGAGCCACATGCACATGGCCTGCTATGTTGTGGTGTGGACAGCACCCCCTGCAGTGCTGGTACTGCCACTATGGGAGTGGCTCTGACTTATTGCATGTCCACGTCGACCTCCACCTGTTGGTGTTGCTGACCTACATCCACTTGGCTGTCACACTACTCCCACCATAGGCTCAAACACAGACATTGCATGGTCGAGGATTCCCACCATCTCATTCAACCATCTATCCAGGACCTCCTGCAAAATAACGGTGGTCACCTGCAAGATCACGGATGTTGTCAATAACAGCGGAATGAGTAGCCCTCTGGAGTCTCAGACCCTGTCTGGTATAACATTCCATATGTATCTGTGCCTCCATGATAGCCTGAAACATGCATCTGGTGACACCTGCTGTGGCACTTCTGCCAGGGGCATGAAGACCAGCAGCCCTCCTATGAGCAGCCCTGTACATCAGCCTGTGTGGTACCATGCCAGTCATCTGGCTATGGCTGCTGTGTCCAAGGACACTTGCCATAGTCACCACACTGTCCTGTCCCATGCCACCACCCGCCAATTGTCCCTCATCTATGGCTGCGGTTGATGGGGTATGTATAGGCAATGTGACTGTGTGTGGGGATGGGGTGGATAACAGTGGAATGTCAACCAATGACACAGCTTCAGCCCCTGACAACCATGCCTGTGCCTCACCATACCTATCATCATTGTCAGAGTCTGTATGGACACTAACATCAGTTTGCCTACAGGAGGGACCCTGACCTACCTTGCCACCTGTGAGGGGAAAACAAGAAATGCACTTTAAGACTTGTATAATCATTGCTTAACTGTATACACACGCGCATACACACACACACACACACACACACACACACACACACACACACACACACACATGCACACACTCACTTACAGGTGAGGTTGCACAAAGATATTACACACAGACCTCTCATTACCCAATTGTCAACATGCATAACATATGGCACTCAGCATGCACTGCAGCTATAGTCCATCCCTGTTTCCAACATTATACATCTCTGTGATGCATGAGTTGTGTTAGTAGGTGATGCCCCTTCCCCTGGAATACACTGCACCCATGTACACAGTATTGCTGTGCACCTGTTCAGCACCCTGGCATGTACTGTGCACCATACCTTACAGGTGTACACACCATTGCTGAATGTGTATATGTGTGTCAGTTATGTTTGCTCTGCTGTTCACAGCCCCTATGTGTTTGTCCGACACATACCTGGGATGATAAAAGGACAGATGTCAATAGTGAATGCCTGATGTCTGAGTTTCAGATCTCATCATCAGCGGTGCATGTATGAACAATAAAATACAATTACAGTGACAACCTTCAAAGCTTACTGAGGCTATGAGGAGTGTACACACCCTTATTGACATGGCACCCTCTTTGTTGATATGTCATGGAGCCACAATACTGCATATGTTAACATTACAAAAACCTGATATGTGACATATGACCTGTGCAATCAAATACAGTATCAAACAAATGTGTTAGTTGTGCAGATGCTGATTGAGATGCATACAATATGTGGATGCATAAGTGTGCACACCCTTAACATGATGGTTTGTTGCATCAATTTTTAAGTGTACTACAGCAGTCACTATTCCTGGAAGGGATATACTAGCATGGCCCATCTGCACCTGCCAGTATTTGGTCACTCTGCCCTACAAATGTCCCCCAACTCTGCTAGATTGCATGGTCAACTCATGTGCACAGCCCTTGGAGGTCACACAGTGCCTTCACTACTGCTGTGGAGTCAGGGTTATGTCTGCCACAATTCATGACCTTGACTGTGTGCAGATACAGCCATTCATAGCGAGCTTTTGATGTCTGCTTCAGTTCACTGTTGTGTTTCAGGATGACACCCCTCCCCATCCTCACCCTTTTTGTCGATGCATGACAACTATGGGCCACACATTAGTGTCATTTTGCAGTGTCCCAAATTCAGAACACCATGTGTACTGGCATGAACGGCAAACATACAGGTGTACACTGGCACCAGCAAGGTACAGATTGGGATGGTGGAACTGAGGTGGAGTGAGGTGTTGCTTGTGCAGTACATGAATCTTTATTAATACTGTCTGTAGGTTTCGAACTTGGCCTTGGTACACCATTACACATAGCAACACATGACTTTGGGGGACTTTTGATGTTATGCATATGCTACCTGTAGAGAGCCCTGGATGATGTTTCCTGTGGAACAACTTTCCCATCTGATTACCCTCACCCATAGGCCACACTTATGCAGAGTCCAGGCAATTGTCGACACAGGTACTGCACAGCCAGTACTTACTAGACATTCCTCCAACTCCCTCAGTGTTGCGGCATGTTTTTAGGCAGCCTCCATGACCACTTTGCAACATGTGTTGTCACCTGTCTTGGATGGCCATCTGTTTATTTTCTACATTAATGTTGCCCCATACTTCCTCATCAAATACATGACTGTCTGCACTGTTTGCCATTGTATATGCAATGGTGAGGTAAGGCTAAATCTCCCACTGCTGAGTGCTACCTGTTAGATATGGGATCCATTCCATGGTTTGTAAGATGTGTACAAGCCATGGTTGCCTCTATTGCAGGTGAGTG
>NC_056729.1:551472417-551482417 GCF_019279795.1 Protopterus annectens | reverse complement strand
CCTTCAATGAGTACAAAATTAATTCCTTACATCATTATCTATATATACAATAAAAGCAAACAATCATCTCATCAAACAATTAATTAATTAGTTAGATCACATATTTCCAGTTGCATTCCTTATTTAACCCATAGGGTTCCAAAGTGTTATACTTTAAAATAAAAAGAGTTTCTTTCTACATTAACTTGTCTTTAATATGTAAGCCTTCTCCCAATGACACATATTTTTTTTCCAGAATGCATCCCTCTAAGCAATTTGGTTCAGCATTGTGTGCAGTCATAAAATGCTGTCCTAAGGGACTTTCTATTTTTTGCTTTTTAATGTCCCTTATATGTTCTTGTAAATGCGTCTTAAATACTCTACCTGTTTCACCTATATAATAAAGGTTACAACTACATCTTAGGGCATAAATGATTCCTTCTGTATTACATGTGTACAAGCCCCTAGATGTAAACCTTATATCATTAATTTTTAAAAATGTAGTTACTATATATTTACACACTGAGCACTTTTTGCAAGCTATAGTTCCCATTTTATTTCACATAAGAGTAGGGTATATAGTGACCTCTGGTGGTACAAAACAAGTCAAAGACATTCTGATGAAAATATATACTGTAGCTTTTTTTCAGTTATTTGACATTTATTTATTTATTTATTTCCAGTTTGATTACTAGGGAAGTCCACTGGGCTCAAAGAGCCCGTTTTCAGTGGAGGCAAGCTCCATATTACATACAAGTAAACAAAACAAAAATGAAATTATACAAAGTAATGTGAAAAAGAACAAATGCATAATGGCAAGACAATTCTTAAACATATTTACAAAGTTGTTTAGAGAACTATTTGTACAATAATTAAGTTGATAGATGCAAGGGAATAGTGTTTACTTAGTTAATAGGAGTTCACAATTATAGGAAAAACAGTTATTATTTGAAGGCTAAAATTTTGAATGTTGTAGTATGTTGAAGTTTAGCAGAAATGGAGGAGATATAGATGGGAAGTACACTGTTAGTAAAGCATAGATTATAGTTTCTGGAGTATTCTTAGAGAGGTTGTTGAACATTAGCAAAAGTGGAGTTCACACATGGATGGTGTGATTGCCATAGTTAAACAGCATCAGCTTAATATAGGTAGCTAGTAAAGATTAATTGTTCTCAGTAAGAAGGGATGAGATCAAGGACTATATACAGTATTTGCATTGTGTACATTTAAGGTAGAAAAGCAATATTAATAGTTTAGTATTACATTTGACTTAGAGGGGAGGCAGATGTTTACGAGGTCTTTAGATTTAGAGTGAGGTAGCTCTTTAGGAGAACAGCCTGGGGTGGAGGAATATGTAGAGAGGTAGCTGCTTAGGAGAACAGCCTGGGGTGGAGGAATAAGTAGAGAAGATGTACGAGGAAGCATATATAGAAGAGTGTAAGTAGGTTTAGTAGGGAGAATACAGTTACATTTCCAATGCTGGGCAAGGTAGGAATGAAGCTGAGTTTTAAAGTATTCATAGTTTTCAGAGAGTCTAAGAAAAGAAGGGAGGGAGTTCCATCTTTTGGCTAGGGAGGAAGAAAGGATAAGGTGACCAGTAGGATGTTTAAGATTGTATACAGAGAGGAGATTCTGGTGTGCAGATCTCAGGGCTCTGTGGGGGTGTAAAAGGATAAGATATTTGCTAAAGCAGGGCATAAAGCTGGTTTGAAAATTAGTCTGTGGGCAGAAGTGAGTTGAAGGAAGTCGAGTTGATTGGGAAGTTCTAGCCAGTTTAGCAGGTGGAGAGATGTGCAGTGGTGGGAGGAGTAATTAGCTTTAGTTGCGAATTTAGCAGTTTTGTTGTAACATGTTTCGAGTTTTGAGGAGAGTGAGTAGGTGGTGGCAAGAGTTTGTCTGGTAGATGAAGACAGGAATTGTGAGTGTCTATATAGTATGCCAAGTTTCTGGTGAGTTTTTTTAATGTTTAGCTGAACATGTGTGTCAAATTTTAGGAGTTCGTCTATGGTTACTCCAAGTAGTTTAGCAGAAGGGACAATTTCTATAGCGGAGTTAGTATGGCTAAATATATTGAAAGATTGTTTGTCAAGGTGGAGGTTTTTTGAGGGGGGAAAAAAGAAGAATTTTGGATTTATTAGCATTTAGGGAGAGATGATTTTGAAGCATCCAGTTTTCAGTAGTTGAAAAGGCCAATTGAGTTTTTGCTAGGAGGTCAGGGAGATTAGGAGCAGAGCAAATTAATGTTGAGTCATCTGCATATTGCACTATTTTAGTATTAGGAATGGCAGTATGAAACTCATTAATAAATACATTGAAGAGCATTGGGCCAAGTATGGATCCCTGGGGAACTCCAGTAGGGGTGGGTAGGAAAGTTGAGGTGCCAGTTTGCCATTTCACAGCTTGGGATCTATTAGAAAGGTAGCTGTTGAACCATAATAGGGTGTCCTGTGAGAGATTAATATTAGAAAACTGATTTAGAAGGAGAGTATGGGAAACAGTGTTGAAAGCTTTGGAAAGATCTAGAAAGATAGTGGATACAATTTCTCCAGAATCACAGGCATGATTTACTATGTCTAAGAAAGAGAGAAGAGCAGTTATTGTACTAAGTCCAGGCCGAAAACCATGTTGTGTAGGGGCGAGGAGGTGATTATCAGTAAGGTAAAGCATGAGCTGGAGGTGGATGCATTTCTCAAGTATTTTTGAGATTGGGGAGAGAATGGCTATTGGATGGAAGTTAAGAGATAGTATTATTTTTACCTCCTTTATGGAGGGGAAGGATAAAGGCTGCATGCCACACTTTGGGGGCATAAGACTCCTGTATGGATCTATTGATGAGAATGCTGATGGGGATGACAATGCCATCAGCTACAAGCTTTAGATAGAGAGAAGGGATATTGTCTGGGGCTGAGGAGCATGGCTTAAGTCTAAAGTGAAGTTTTTTTATGTAGGATGTGGAGTTGGGCTTTAGATGAAATGTGTGAGGGGGAGTTAGGATTGGGAGGTTGGGAAGATGTGGGGGATGTGGGTTTGATGAGAGAGGAGGAGTTGTGATTGGGGAAGGTCTTGGTGAGTTCAGCTATGGAGTTGGTAAGGAAGGAGATGAATAAGGTGGCCAATTCAGTGTCAGTTTTACTGGTGTCAGGACAAGGGTTGCTTTTTGTACCAGGATTTAGTAGAGAGTTAATGGAGGTCCAGAATTGTTTAGGGTTTTTGGAGAAATTGGTCTGGAGTTTAGTGTAGTAAGACTTTTTATCTCTTATGATATGTTTTTTGGTTAGGATACAGAGTTGCTTATATTTAAGAAGCATTTCAGGGAGTTTGTGTTGGTGATACAGTTTCCAGGTCTTGTCTCTTTGTTGCATAAGATTTTTAGTATCCTTAGATAGCCAGGGGGCAGGGCTGGATTTTATTTGTTTAGTTCTAGGTGGGGCATGGGAATTTAGGATATCTAAGAAGGTTGTATTAAAAAATTCTATAGCGTTATCTAGGGAAAGGATTTTTAGATTATCCCAGTTCGTTAGTTTGAGGGTGTTAGATAAACTTGAAGGATTAAAGTTAGTGAGGTTGCGAGTATGGATATATTGGTGAGGGTGAGGTTCTGAGTGGGTTGCTCGATGGATAAAAGCAGGGTAGTGGTCACTCATGGTGTCTGGTAGGGTACCTGAGTGTAAGATCTTATTTGGGTAGGAGGCTAGGATCCAGTCCAAAGTGGAACCTGGGGGGGGGGCTGTTTTTGTTGGGTCTGGTGATGCTATTAGTTATTTGAATGAGATTAGAAAGATTAATAGATACAGATGGATTGGTGCCATTGATTTTGTTCCGGTTGATATTCACATTGCCTAATAAGTAAGTCTTGAGCTTAATATTAGTTGAAGCCCATAGAAGAATGTATTCTAGGGTGGTAGTGTTGTTACCAGGGGGGATATAAAGGGCCCTAAGACAAATGCTTTTGAAGTTATTTAGTTTGAGTATCCCCATGACTAATTCTGCATTATTGAATTGAGGAATGGGGCTTTGGTAAGGAGAGATGGAGTGTAGATTTGAGTACATTAAGGCTACTCCTCCACCTTTTTTGTTTGGGCAGTCACATCTAAGAGCCTGAAAACCTGGGAGTAGGATTTCAGAGTTGGAAATTTGGGGTTTTAGCCAAGTTTCAGAGACTGCTACTATGTCTGGCAGGGTATGGTAAAGCCAAGCATGGAAGAGGGCTGTTTTGTTTTTTAGACTCTGTGCATTTATAGTAAGAATTTTTAGGAATTTTTGGTTAGTACTGTTGGATGAAATAGGAGGACTGAGATTGGTGGTATTGGTTGTGATAGGGGGAGTGGGGTTGGTAATAGTTTTAGGTCCAGGGTTGGGGTGAATATCTCCTGCTAGGGAAAGGCAGTGTGAACAGTAGCTGTAGATTCGGCTTAGTTGATTGTGGGAGGTTAGAGAGTGATTTGGGTGAGTGACACTTGAATGAACAGAACATAAGTTTAGTTTAAAGTAGTGGAGTGTATTAGGTTGAAATAGAGAGGGGGATATATAGTGAAAGTGAGATTTGAATGGGTGGAGATAGAGATGAGTGGTGGAGTGGGGGGTAGGGAGGAGGAAGGGAGTTTGTAGGATGCATATGAGGTAGCATGGAATAGGGGAATTAGGAACAATATGGTTAAACAGGAGGTGAGAAGGATTTGTGTTAGATGTGGGAACATGGTTGATTGATGTAAGGTAAGAGAGTGGGAAGAAACAAGAAATGAGAGTATGTTAGAGACGGAGAAAGTGAAGAGAATGGCAGTAAGAAGATGCTAGGGGTAGGTTGGGGTGAAGTTAATACATTGGTGGGAGGGATGTGTTGTGATTGGATTGGCTGAGAAAGAATGGGAGGAGTTAATAGGTGAAAATAAATGTAGGAGTAGTGAGGGTAGGTGGGAATTGGGGGCAGGATAGTGGAGTGGAGTGAGCCCGCAGGGCGAATGGAGCGGGTTCAGACAGGTAAATGAAGAAAATGCTGTGAGAACAATCTGTGAACAGCTGACTACTGAGGAATTCTCAGTAGACACAGATAAGTGGTAGGGATAGTATGGGGAAACTGAGTGGAAACAGAGGAAATTAGCTGGGAGAATGGGAATTAAGCTAATAGAGTGGAAGTTTGGAGCAGCCAGAGACTGGGGAAAAAGAACTAAGTGATATGCTATTAGAGAGAGGGGATAGAGAGTGCAGAACAAGCCTAGTTTAGGGTGCCACCTAGTGGGCTAAAGTATATAGCAGCAGAAGCTAGAGAATAGCTAAAGCTACTAAAGAGTTATGAAAGACACGGATAGCTTATATGGAAGGAAACACTAAGGAAAAATAAGGGTTTGCTCTCTAAGGGGTAGGGGGGAATATGGCTGCTGAGTATCCTGGCTAAGTAGCGTGTTTTAAATACACACACAGGTTACACCCATTCCCATGCCCATTCTAAAGTATGCAGACAAGCAGTGCTAGATCAGTTCACCTCAGTTAATGCATTCTGCAGGACATACACATTTTTATTTTTCAGGTACAAGTGAGATGACGCACACCAGTGTTTGGAATCACCTTTATTAGTTTTGACATACATATCTGTGTACAACTCAGAAATCCACAATTACCTTCCTGCATGATCTGCACAGGGGAATGCTTTTCATTTCTAAGTGTTACAGTAGCCCTGACATGGCACTTTCTTGGTAGGTTCACTCAGACACACTCATACATATTCTAATATTTCTCTCCTGCATATTGTACCTTGTTTGCTAATGAGATCTGTATTACACAGCAGCTGGGAATGCTCCATTGTAATGCTGGCAGCCTGACACAGGCATTTATTCCTGACTTTTATGGTGCAATTATATATACAGGCAGTACTACCATTGCTACAATTTTGATTTCTTACTGCTAATATTAGGGGGTATTCTGTACTCACCATACTGCTGATGCAGCCAGGCCAGTCGCTGGGCATGACCCTCAACATTCTGGGACCTCTCCATAGCAGCTGTATGGGGAGACATGACACATTAATCACACCTGCACAGTCACAAGTTGAACTTTTTCCATATATAGTTAGAGATACATAAGACTGCATACTTACAGACAGGTGGGACATCCTGCGCTCTGGCATCTTGGATCCACTGGTCCAAGAGTGCACCCCTCCTCCTCTTCAGGTCATTATGGTGGTGACGTACCTGCTCACCAGTCTGGGGTATGCCAGTGGCACTGGTGATATCGCATGCAAGCTGGTTCCAGGCCTCCGCTTTGTACTGCGAGCCCTGGTACTGGCCCTGCAGCAGCCTGGCATCATGTTTTTTACTAGGACCCCAACCATGACCCTGGACTCCTGGATGCCCCAACATTGCACTCGGAAGTGAACACCTTCACCGACACCAGAAATTTTGGTCTTGCTGTGAGCAATCCCAAATGGTTGTGGCTGTATTCCCACCTGTGCGGTTTAAATAGGGCAGTTTTCCTGCACTTTTTCTTGATTGGCAGGTTTTAATATACTGAACTATGCTTAGCTCCATGCAAATATGCATAGCAATGCTTACACTGGGTAAGCACAACTGAAAGCCGGTAAGCAATGCTTACATTAGCAAAGCATTACTTAAATCAATTTTTTTCATTAAATTTATAAATTACTTTTTACAGTTATATTTTACATATTCCCACCCCTACTGTGCTATACATGAGCCATATGATTGACATTTATCATTCAATTTCCTTAAAAGTTTTTTAAATAAATTGGCAGAGGGGCGATTCGAACCGAGCATGTTCTACATGCTAAACAATGGCAGTACCACTATGCAACAGCCACTTGATGATGTTTGGTATCACAGTAGCACTTGTCTATCATTTTCAAGATTTCAGCCAGACTAAGCATAGCGGCACGCTACACAAACAACCTGCGCACTGCTTAAACTTTGAATTTATTTGATGAAAAAATAAATAAATTATTTGTATTTTTATTGCTTTCCTCTTGCTTACTGCTTCCATGCATGTAGGACAAGAGTGCATACATTCGTGGGTGGGCACTTGAAGGCTGCTACCTTCTAGGTGTTTGTGTTTTATTTTTTGTTTTATCAGTGTCCATGGACACTGAAATGTTAGCTACTTACATTTCAATGTCTGCAGACACTGGTTTAGTGTATAATATTAGAGCCAGGCTCTAATATTATATACATTGACACTCATCTGTGTCACAAAGTGCTATACGGCATACGGCACTTTCTGAGTGAAGGGGGCGTGCTAAATGTGCAGGCACTACTGACACATGGCCCCGTGATTGTTCCTGGTTCGTGTCCGTTTACATTAAATAGCAGCGCGCCTTCATGCATATGCAAGGTGCACTGCTAGTCGAAATGGACATGGACCACTCCGTGCAACAATAGACTTATTCTTGCATGGAGTTTCGTGAATCCTGGGGAGTAGCTATTAAATTTGTAATATTTTGTTAACAACTTACAATATCTCAGCAACCACTCAAGTTATACATGTATATATATCCACACATACAGATCCCCTTCAGAAGCTTGAAGTTTCAAAACTTTGAACTATGGCCAAGACCAGAAGATCAAAGTTTTGAAACTTTGAACGTTTTCAATGGAGATCACTGTACAGAGCGAAACAGGATGTTTACCATTTACCTCACTGTAGTGCGATCTCAGAGTTAGTATGTTTACTTAGCAGGGGGTGTGGGGGGTGCAGGGGAGCCTTGCCCACCCCCCTTGCAAAAATGTAAAAAAAAATGTGTGTTTTTTTTTTAATTTCATTTCATTTTTGAAGTTTCAAAAGTCTTCTGGTCGCGGCCATTTGAAGTTTTGGAACTTCAAGCCATATATGTATATATTTATATATATATATATATATATATATATATATATATATATATATATATATATATATAGATATATATTTATACAGACACATGTATTGCCAGCAGCTATATTCCTGTGCTGTCCAAAGACAAGACTTGTAATATAATGTACACAATATAATGTGCAACCATATAGACAGAAGTAAGCAGTTTTCAGAGTCTCCTACTCTAGTTCTTTATTCATTCATTTATTTTATTATTAAGAAAGTTAAAAATTATAAGCCATAAGTTCTCTACTGACATTAAAGCTATGAAAGGGAGGACCCCTTGCATTGCCTTCCCTGTGGTAACTATGTCTAAGGTTTTCAAACCTCAAAGAAAGCTGTAAAATAATTAGCCAAACCTTCTGCTTTACTGGGTAGTCCCCACAAAATGCTCATTATTAATTGGTATTCAAGCAGCTGACCAAAAATGGCAGCATACAGCAGCTTGCTACCATCTCACTCATCTAGAAGGAATGGACTCAGAAGAAGAAGCCAGAAAACCTCACTAAAGTAAATGCTGTGGCTGCTCATTTTGGTAATGGTCCACTGTCCAAGTTGTTCCATGATGGTCCTTTTACCCTTCTAGTACTGGTCCCAGCTGCAATACCACTTCTGCCATGCCCAGCTGCGCCTTGGTAATAACTTCATGGAAATTACCCACTTAAGCCACATTTTCTCCCATTTGCACCCTAAAGAACAAGACCTCATTCAATCCTTTACTATGACAACCATCTAGTGAATTAATGCTTTCAGACATTGTTTTTTGTCATAGTTTTATAAGTGAATGCTAGGCTAACTGCCTGGAAGAGCCATTTTAAGTCTAGCCAATAATCCTAGATGATAATCAATCCCTCTACTTTGTGTTTATGAGGTAAAGACCTTAAACATTATGCCAAACCCTCCCCTGTATGTAGTATTACTGTTTACATACATCTGTTCTTGTTTCCTTTGACTCCAGGACCATAGACAAACATAACAGACTGCACGCATTGATATATGCATTGCTTTAAGGATTCCTTTTTACCTGGACTACTGACTTTTTCGTGGGCCTAACATTTCTTACCTACTATTAAACTTCCTCACTCTACAACTACACCTTGAATTTGCATACCTTTTTTCCCTGTCTGTATTCATTCTGTTCAGTAAGGTCTGTGCATATCTTCTGTTTCATATGCTACCAGTGTTTATTTTGTAAGCCTGCTGGAAGTAGAATCCTGTTCATTCCCTTTTTGCTCATATTCCATGAGTTGTGCTGTATTAGGACACTATGAATGCATGACTGGTACTCTGCTCATGTTAGTGGAGTATTCCCTTGTTAGATGTTGATTGTACGCATACAGTATCTATTCAAGACGAATTTTATAAGTAGGCTGAATCCTTCCCTACAGTGGATTCGATGGCCCAGTGCCACTGTTCAGTCATTCAAACTCATTCACTCCAATAGAGCTCAGGAAGTTTGCACTGTAACTTCCAGTGGGCGGAGCCTAACCTTTTTGACAGAATCAAATTATGTCCTTAGATTTCAAACATAAGCTCATATCTCTGGAACAATAGTGGTTATGAAAGAAGTATATACGTGGCAAACTCTTCAGCCCAAACTATTTTTTTATAGTGGTAGTATTCTTTAGGTCTTTAGGCTCTAGGTCTTAAACCTAATTTTATAAGTCACAGTAAACACAGTAACTATTACATTTGTAATATTTTGTAAACAACTTGCAATAGCTCAGCAACCACTCAAGTTACACACATACTGTCAGCAGTATTGTATTCATCTAGCTGAGAGCATTCATATGAGGTTAGGGAGTTCTGTTTGTGCTACTTCGTTGTTGAGATTTAGAAAAATGTGAAAATTATATCTATATGAATTAATACAAAAACAACAGTTAATATGTTTACCTGCACTAGACAGAGGTTAAATATTAATGTAGTTGAGTTTGCCATTGTGTAAGCTTTGAGATGAAATATTTTAAAACCTTGTACATAGCATGGTTTTGGCATTATTGATGCAAATGTAAACAAGCAATATTTGATGCCTGGAGGCGTCAGTAGGAGTTAAGTGCAGATTCACCTGGAGGCGTTACTTGGATGTAATGAATTAATGAACCTCAACCTCAGTGTTTCCACTGTGGCATCTTAGGCTTCTGTTCTGTCATTGAAGTGACTGTAC
>NC_056729.1:551314917-551467417 GCF_019279795.1 Protopterus annectens | reverse complement strand
ATCCATAAACCTTATCTTAGGCCTTCCTCTTTTCCTGTTACCTGGTAGCTTCATCCTTAGCATCTTTTTCCCAATATACTCTGCATCCCTCCTCAGCACATGCCCAAACCAATGCAATCTCACCTCTCTAGCTTTGTCTCCAAACTGTCCAACCTGGGCTGACCCTCTAATATACTGATTCCTAATCCTGTCTACCCTCGTCACACCCAGTGCAAATCTTTAACTCTGTCACCTCCAGCTCTGAGTCCTGCCTTTTTGTCAATGCTACCATCTAAAACTCATGTAACACAGCTGGTCTCACTACCATCTTGTAGACCTTCCCTTTCTCTCTTACTGGTACTCGTCTGTCAAAAATTACTCCTCACACTTTTCTCCACCACTCCACCCTGGCTGCACTCTCTTCCTCACCTCTCTTCCACACTCACCATTACTCTGAACTGTTGATCCCAAGTATTTAAACTCATCCACTTTCACCACCTCTACTCCTTGCATCCTCACCATTCCTCTATCCTCCCTCTCATTCACACACATATATTCTGTCTTAGTCATGCTGACCTTCATTCCTCTCTTCTCTAGAGCATATCTCCACCTCTACAGGGTCTCCTCAAACTGTTCCCTACTCTCACTACAAATCACAATGTCATCCTCAAATATCATAGTCCATGGGGACTTCTGTCTGATCTCATCTGTCAACCTGTCCATCAACATTGCAAATAAGAAAGGACTCAGAGCTGATCCTTGATGTAATCTCACCTCTACCTTGACTGCATCCATCACTCCTACTGCAGAACTCACCACTATCACATTGCCCTCATACATATCCTGTACCACTCTTACATACTTCTCTGCCACTCGCAACTTCCTCATACAATACCACAACTCCTCTCTAGGCACCTTGTCATATGCTTTTCTAAGTCCACAAAGACACAGTGCAACTCTTTCTGACCTTCTTTATACTTCTCCATCAGCACCCTCAGAGCAAAAATCACATCTGTAGTGCTATTTCCTGGCATGAAACCATACTGCTGATCATTTATCATCACGTCCCTTCTTAACCTTGCTTCCACTACTCTTTCCCATAACTTCATGGTGTGGCTGATCCGTTTTACCCCTCTGTAGTTACTACAGCTCTACACATCACCCTTATTCTCAAAAATTGGTACCAACACACTTCTTCTCCACTCTTCAGGCATCCTCTCACTTTCCAAGATTTTGTTAAACAATCTGTTTATAAACCCCACTGCCATCTCTCCTAAACACCTCCATGCTTCCACAGGTGTGTCATCTGGACCAACAGCCTTTCCATCCTTCATCCTCTTCATAACTGTCCTTACGTCTTCCTTCTTAATCCATTGCACTTCCTGATTCAGTATCCACACATCATCCAATTTTCTCTATCTCTCATTCTCTTCATTCGTCAGCCCCTCAAAGTACTCTTTCCATCTGCTCAACACACTCTCCTCACTTGTGAGTACATTTCCCTCATTATCTTTTATCACATCTTTCCCAGCTCGGTCCTTCTGTCTAGCCAATTGGTACAGGTCCTTTTCTCTCTCCTCAGTGTCCGTTTCATACAACTTGCCGTACATCTTATCCTTATCCTTCGTCACCTCTCTCTCTTCACCATACACCTGATCTCCTTGTACTCCTGTTGACTTTCTTCATCTCTCTGACAATCCCACTTCTTCTTCTTCTTCTGTATACTCTCCTGTACATCATCATTCCACCACCAGGTCTCCTTGTCCTCCTTCCTCTGTCCAGATGTCATACCAAGCACTTTTCTAGCTGTCTCCCTTACTACCTCTGCTGTGGCTGCCAGCTATCTGGTAGCTCTTCATTGCCACCCAGTGCCTGTCTTAACTGTTCCCTGAATTCCACCTTACAGTTATCCTTTTTCAACTTCCACCATTTGATATTTGGCACTGCCCTCACTCTCCTCCTCTTCTTCTTGATCATTGTTATTGTTAATTTCAGTCATCATGTTCTCTGTTTTCAATACATGTGTCTACTGTCCTATTTGTAAAATGTATTACTTTTATGTTAACTTGCTTAAGGCCCAGGTCATGCCTGGAAGGGTTACTGGACCGATGCTCTTGACTGGTAAACAAAGTTAAATAAATGAATTAATAAATCAATCAACAAATAAATACTAAATGTCCAGAGAAGCATGATGTGTGTTTTCCCTAAAAATGTTTGGTGAATTTCCATTTTAAGGAATTCCCCATTAAGACACCCAAATAATGCATCAATAATATTTCAGAAGAAATCAGCAATATTTGAAAATGTATGGTTTTCCATAGTTTTTGGCTAGGATCTTAGGACCTAGAAAAAATTTTTTTGTGTAGACAATTAGTATAATCACAAAGGAGGATAAAAGTAAATAAGCTAACTCTGGTTTGTTTCATACTGGTCAAAGAGTGAACATTAGATTGTTACAATATATCTGTAAGAACAGACTCAAGCCCTGTGAAGATTCTCACAGTATCTTCATCCAGTTTATACCTGGATCATAGGCTGTGTCACCTGCCCATTTATCAAGTACAGAGATGAAACTGTTTATTGTATTCATCCAACACGCAAAGGTACAAGAGTTCAAAACCACTTGTGATGTTAGAATATTTTTTAAGACAAGTATTCACCTGTCTAGCAGTCAAATGTAAGAGAGTTCAAAACCTAGAAATTCCTTCATATAGTTATTAGTTCAAGGAGAGTATTAATTAATCTAAAAGTAATATGTAAAGCTAGCTACAGACTAATTTTTTTTACATTTGAAAGCCATACATAGCCACATTTCTACAAAATGCTCTGTGTCTATATAGGCAGGTTGAATAATTCTTGTCATGGCAACCAACTCTTTTTTTTTTTTTTGCATAGAATTTGTGGATCCTGTCTACTTTTCTTACTTCTTCAGTCTAATAAATATAGAAGGATGCCTCATATTCCATATCGGGTCTTACCATAAATTTGAAAATGGTAAGCATAATCTTGGGACAACTTGAGGAGATCATTCTGAGAATGTCTTTAATAAATAAATAACCTTTCCTTATTACAGTATTTGCATTATGCTCAATTTTCTATTCATTATAATGACAAAATGTCTTACATGTTGAGATATAGACAGAATATCATTATTGCTGATACAAAAATGCAGCATATTGCACTTCTTTGTATTTGCTTATGTTGTTAGACATTGCCCAATCAAATAACAACTCTAAGTAACTCTTTTGAATCATTGCATCTTGTATGCTGGTTACTAGTGACCCCCCACACTCATCAGTAAATTTTCTTGATTGAGGGTACATCAAAGAGTGAAGGTTGACATACAGATATTGACCATGTAACAAAAGTTTCTGGCTGACTGAGTTTGCAGATGACTGCAAGCTAGAAGCAGCCATCAAATCCTCTTAGCCATCTTGCAATAAGTTTTGTTTCAAATAAATAACTGATAACTAAATTATGGACTGAAACTAAATGCCAAGAAAGCATAATTGTATTATTTTGGAAGTCATCTACCCTGGGGAAATACCACATAGACAATATGCTCCTAAGAGTTGATCCAATTGTTCAGAATTTGGGAACTTATTGTGGACAGTGACCTAATTTCATCCTACATGTATCCATTGTTATAAGAAAACCCTTTTATATTGCACAGTTTATAAATAAAGGAATGGTGTCTAGATCTGGGAATGTCATTGTCACCCTTTTCTCATTAGGCCAGTCACTGAATATAATGCCCCCTTTATCATGTATCTGTTCAGATACATGTACCAATTAGAATGCCCACAGATATACCTTATTAAAAGGATACAAAGCTTAAACAATATGTCCTACATGAGCATTCTTAAAACTCTGTCACTATACTCTGTATCCTATAAAGTGTTAAAGGACCTGTGTCTGGCATACAACACATTCTCTGACCCAATACTGATGAATTTACTGCATATCAGCAAGTTAAATGACATTAGATGTACTCTGTCTGGGAATTTAAACCTCTTTTACATTATCAACAGAATAGTTTGGAGGGACAAATATATCTTGCAGAGGATACCACTGCTCTGAAACAGACACCCCATCCATGCAAAGCAAAACTCATCCCTGTCCATGCTCAAGGGCAACATGGATTTATGGATGGGAAACATAAAATTTACCCCAGGTCAGTCCTTAAGAGAAGCAACTTCTAAATGCTTTGTCCCATGCATGAGTCTCCACAAGTTATCTGTGGCATGAACCCATTTTTTTTCACAAGAGGATAATATATAATTGTGAACTGTGGTATAGACAAGGCCAGTGTAACATCAAGTAGGATAGATTAATTCAGGCACCAAAAGGGAAACTGGCTAAGCTTAAAATGGCCCACAAGGTCAGCTAACCTAATATTTATCTATGAACCTGTGAAACTATGAACAGAAAGGGTCCACTCACAGATCCTTGGGGAATACCTCTCTGCATTGTGCTCACAGTAGAAAAAAACATTCACCCTTATGCTGTACTTTCTAGACATGAGTTTTTAATCCATCTGTATAGATAACTGTTAATACCAGTATCTGACAGGATATTAAGTATTGAGCTGTGTTGAAAAGTGTCAAAGGTCATTAAAATATCCAAGAAAATAATGTCAACAGGAATTCTGTTGGCAAAAACATTGATAACATTTGTATGGAAATTCAAAAGATTGGGAGTGTCTGGCTTTCCATGGCAAAAAAAAAAAAAAACATGCTTGACTTGTATTCAAATGAGGTTATGCTCCTGCACTAGCCCAGGATAGGTTCTCTGATTTTCCCGCCAGCTCCTTACTTTACCTGTCTTGTCTCCATCGTTATCTATATCCCAGGCTTTCCAGTATGGTTCTCCCTCTCATTACTTTCGAACACTCATAACCTAGAAGCATACATACCAAGTTGCTATTTGACCTCTCATAGGCTGCTGCTGGCAAAGACTTTCAATTGAAACTATGTAAACAGTTAAAATTTTGAAAGACTTTCAACTGAAACTATGTAAATGGTTAAAGTTTTGATATATATGTTTACATTCATTGCTTTACTTCTTGATCTATGTATATACTTTCTATTATCTGCATTGATATATATATGTAAAAACTCTTATGTTTGACTCTGCATATATATGTAATCGATATGTTTATTAATGCAGAGCTTTTCTCCCAGAGCCTCTGGTGAAAAAGGACTTTTGGTCCAGTCAGACTTCCCCAGTAAACAAATGTAAGATAAATAAATAAATAAAAAATGCTCTATTAAATTCCTTGATTATTCAGTCTGATGTGCACAGCAGTAAAAGTCCTGACTGCACCCAGAGGGCCCATCTTTGAGTAGTAGCCTGGGAGCTGAAAGATGCAGGCAGGGGAGAGTGGCGGCTATAACTTACATGTCCTGCAGAAGGTGTTATGGTTCCCAGCCAGCCCACTGCCCCTTCACTGTTAAGACAGAAGGCTCAGAGCATGAAAAACAGGTTGCCAGATTCAGGAAGGATGCACACTGCTGCTATTTAAGCCAGTGACAGTAACTGCTGCCCTTACATGTAAAGGAGCATGCATGCAGAGGTCAGATGGGGCTAGGTAGTCCCTACAGTGATGCAGGTCTGCATATGACATCATCAGGGGATGGGTTAGTACTCTTTGGGGATGAGTGACCTCAAGGCAGCTGAACAATGGCTTCCCTGGACACCTGTCACCTTCAGCCACCACCCACCCTATCGTATAAAAAGAGAGAATGGCACAATGTCGAAACTAACTCTTTCAAGATACTTACATAAATTACAAGTTAAACTAATAAAACTACAGATGTCAATGTCATTAACCTTGTCACCCTTAGGGACTTGGGTCGCTATGTTTCTCTCCTAATTTCAGGAAAAACACAGTTTCCAGAGTGCTTTGAAATAAAAAAGTCACGCATGATAGAATAGACAGCTTGATTTTATTTAAAAAGTAGCCATCTGAACTGTAATTTCTAGTGTCTATGCCTATTTACAGTCTTATACCAGCTTCTTCAGTTATTGGTGGGCAAGGTTTTGATTCATATATAATGGATACTTTATTTACAGTATATTAGTATTCACTAAAAAGGCACCAAGAGCTTCTGTGATTAAAGTGGTGTCTATGATGGTATTATCATCCACAATTAGGGCAACTGTTATACAATATGCTGATGACTCAACATTAGTCTGCTCAGCCAACGACCCACAAGAACTACTCTCCATTACCCCAAAAGCCTTCCAAATTACAGAAACCTGCTTTCTCAACAAAAAAACTATAACTTAATCTCAAAAAGACCAAGCTGTTGCCATTTAAATCAAACAAATCCATCTCAATCCCCAACACATTCAATATTGTGTTCAGAGATGGGACTATCATCTCTCCAAACACTCATACTAAACTGCTAGCAGTGACCATTGACAACAACCTCAAGTTTGATCTGCATATATATCAAACTATTAAAAACATTCACAAAAAAATGGCCAGTCTTTATAAAAACAAACCATTTCTAACCCAACCTGCTAGAATAACAATAGCTCAAACCCACCTGTTCTCCACACTATTCTACGCCACTCCCATCTTCACCAACCTACCCAAAACTGAAATGGCCAAGCTTAACATCTGCTACAATCAAATTGCCAGATTTGCTACTGGTGCCCCCTATTGTGACCACCACTGTCATTCACTAAACTAACTTAACTGGCTTGAATTCCCAAATCTCTTCTCATTCTGTCAGCTTTCTTTCACCCATAAACTCCTACTACTTCCTGAATAAACCCCAGCACTATCTAATCTACTTAAACTACAAACTAATACCAGACAACTTTGCTCTAATGATAAACTCAATAAATCAAGATGACCAAAAGCAATGACACAACAGGTGACTCCCTCTTCACTAACTACATGGGTAAAATTTGGAACTCATTACCTTCTGCTATTACCTCAGCCAACTCAATGGTTACATTCAAAAAGCTACTAAAAGAACACCTAAAACTTGCATGACTATGCCCTTGCTACCCACCAGGTTGACCATATCATACACACCCTCTGACCCACTCTCATGCTCCTTTTCACTTCTATCCCTTCAAGAAGAATTGTGACGCCTCCTTATAGTGCCTCACCTGTGAACACCCACACCAACAGTCAGCAATTATACACATTCCAACTTTAAACCCAACCACATCTCACAAAACTAACCCTAACATCCACTCCCAATCACCTTTTACTTAGATTTGTCTCAATCAATGTTATTACTGGAAATCAGTAAATTCTAAGTACTACTTTACTCTAACTTAAACTATGGAATTTTGTTAAAACTAGCGACTACCAATGAATATTGTACTTTGTAACTTTAAAACTATGGAATCTTGTTAAATCATAGGCCGGATTCACAAAGGCTTGCACGGAGTCTAAGAGTAGAGTAAGACTCCAGCCAGCCAACATGTCTGCTGAGCGATCCAGAAACAGCCGGCAGGGGCGTGCAAGAGAGCTCCTAAAACGACTCTTGCACGGAGTGTTAGTTCATGCAAATTACCTCATTTGCTGCTGAAAGCTATGCAAATGAGGCAAATTTGCTATCCAGGAAACACTAACCTGTCCGAGTAAGAGTAGTGTTATTTGCAGAAATGCACTCAGTTGGCAACTGAGTACCGTTCTGCAAATAGCAAAAAGGAGCTATGACAGCTCCAAATAAAGGATGCATCCAGTTGAGGAAGCATGCCGATGGCCAAATATACGACAACTGGCATTTTTATCTGTTGCAGAATAATAAAAAATATATTTTTTTCCTTGATCTCCGATGTTTAAGCGTAGTGCAGCGCCACGCAAATGTGCGGCACTCTAAAAACCAGAAAAACAAAAAATAAAAGCCACAAAATAGGGATTTTATTCAAAATATTCATCTGCCATGCAGGTGAATGACAGTCTGAAGACAACATGGCTACTGAGTAGTGGTTGCTAAGGGGGGAAGCTCAGTCTGAGTGATGTAACCAAGCATTAGTAGGCAATCCTATGCAAATGAGTATAAGGATAGTGAATCCCAATTTTCCCTGCCATGTGAACCATGTCCCTAGAGTGTAAGAGTAGGATTAGGGGAGTAACAGAGTAGAAGATAGGTGACATCATGAGGGGGTATGTATCAAAAAGACTGTAAGCTTATTGGAGCAGAGTGGCATGTGTTTCCTGTGAGTTACTCAGGACTGGAAGAGGTGTGTCTACAGTTGTCTTAACTGAAACCCAGAAACCGAAGGTGTACACAGTGGATATCACCAAAGTTTCTTGCAAAGATGCTTACACTGTGTGTGTCCGTGTGCATGCCTGTAAACCCGTCTAAGCCTATGTGCGCGTGTGTGTGCCTGTGTAAGCCTGTGTAAGGCTGTCTAAGCCTGTATGCATGAATGTGCACCCGCCTAAGCCTGTGTAAGCTTGTGTAAGCCTGTGCGCGCGCGTGTGCACACGTGTGCGCGTGTTTGTGCTTGTTTGTGCGGCAGTGCCCCCTGTGGAAACAGAAATGGGAAAAGGAAGGAAAAGAAGTAGTAGGAAGCTAACCAAGGAGAACTAGCAGAGCTGCCAGGTGAAATCAATCAGAATCAGGCAATTACACAGGCAGTACACTAGCCCAGCCCAGCCCAGCACTTAAAACTCTGCAAACAACATTCCCCCATGTGTTTCTCAGAAACACTGCAACACTGCAGTCTACAAAGAGAAGTGAAAACTTAAAAAGCTTAACTGAGCCAAAAAAATGTTAGGGGCTGCCATTGCTATTATAAGGCGACATGTGCAAGATGCTGAGGGTGGTGCCATTGCGAATGCTGCTGAGCAACCCACAGTGAGAAGACGGAGAAGAGTGTACAGACCCAGGGTAACCTACCAGGGGCTACATGAGCTGGAGATAGTGGAGCACTATAGAGTGGACAGAGAGCTCCTGCAGCAAATTGTTGAGCTGTGCAGGCCACGCCTCACACAGAATCAACAGAGGGGAACCCATCCCAGTGGAAACCAAGGTATGTGTTGGCCTAAGAATACTAGCAACAGGTACCTTCCAGAGACCAACTGGTGATATGATGGGGATTTCACAGGCATTAGCATCCAGGGTACTGCACCAGTTCCTGAATGCCATGTCAGCACATGTCAGTGATCATGTATATTTCCCCAATTCCCATGAGGTATTGGCCAGCAATATGCGTCTCTTCCATCAAATAGTGGAATACCCTGAGGTAGTGGGTGTAATTGACTGCACGCACATACACATCAAAGCACCAGCTGGTGAGTGGGGTAGGGCCTACATCAACCGTAAGGGCTTCCACTCCATCAACTGCCAGGTCATGTGTAATGCCCAGGGCATAATACTGAATGTGTGTGCTGGCTGTCCTGGAAGCTACCATGATTCCCACATCTGGCATCTGTCGCAGCTGTACCAGACATTTGCCAATGAGGACATTCATGATGGTCACCTAGTGGGGGATGCTGGATACACACTCGAGCCGTGGCTGATGACACCCATCAGAAATGCACACACACCTGAACAAGAACTCCATAATGAGGCACACGCACAAACACGAAATGTAATCAAGCGTGTGTTTGAGATGCTCAAGTCATGGTTCCGGTGCCTGGACACATCTGGTGGAGCCTTGCAGTACTCACCAACTACATGTACCCAAATTGTCTTGGTATGTGCCATGCTACACAATATGATCCTGCGAAAACAGCTGCAGCAGGAACAGCATGGGGCAGGGCCAAACAGCCCCCCACCATTGCCAAGGCCTGCACAGGCACAGCGTGACTTGGAGGAGGAACAACCTGAGCCTGCCCCAATAGGCAGAAGGAGGCGTGCCCAGTATGCCTTGGCCTTGGCAAAGAGGCAATGCATAGCACATACACTGGCTCAGTAGGAACCCTGGAAACAATACCTCCCTCTGACTCGCACATAAAATAAAAGGGATGCCTAACTTGACACTACCTGTTTCCAAACATGTATAGGGAGTGTAGAATGTGCATCCGATATAGGCAGCCCTGCAGCACCACCTGAGGCATGATTGCCATGTTTTAAGCAATATAAAGCAGTGCTAAGCAGCTTTTACCAATATCTAGTATATGTCAACAAAATTGTTCGTGCTAACTAGCGCAACGTCGGGCAACGTTGAGCAATGTTGGGCAAGGTCGGGCAAAGTTGAGCAAAGTCAGTTAAACATGCTCATATCTGCTTTACTGTTCCTTAAGCAGTCTGGTCTGCCTAGCATGAAAATAAAAAGCAGTGACAGGGCTCAAACCCAGGATACTGTGCCCTATAGTCATAGTACTGAACCACTAGGCCATGATAGCATTTCAGTGGCACAGACACAGCAGGACAATTGTACACTAATGCAAACACAAAGAAATGCTGTATCATGCCCCTAAAGAGGCAAATGGGTAACCTCCCCCACACGCCTATGCAGACACAGAACATCAGGCCAGGCAGTGTGATGTGGGTTGTGTAGGCTATGAAGTCACAATCTAATATACGTGACATTGGACGCTAAGATCTGTAGTACAGTAGTATGCCTCAAGCCAGTACGATAGGCAACAGTACAGACTGAAATGGTGTCCTGTACATAGCAGTGCAGGCATAGCAAATGTGCATAAGTGTCAGGTGAAACCCATATCCTATGTACACCCACAGTAACAATCAGATGTGCCCCTGGGTAGAAATGTACAAAGAATAGCTGTCACCCCTGTATGTAGAATTGTTGATAAGTCTATGAAAAGTGACTCATGGAAGCCCTGCAGGCACAGCATGATTCCTGTTGATCGATGACACAAAGCTGAGCCCTGCTGTAAAAATACAACTTGATTTTCCATACACATATAGTATAAATGTCTATACCGGGCGTGCCCACACACTCCAACAAATGTAGTGGATTTCATTAAGCATCACACTGAAAGGTCATACTGGGCATGCTCACACACGAATCAAATGTCAGGCAGCAACATACTGAAAGGTCATACTGGGCATGCTCACACACTTAGGCTAAATATGGATGTGAAAATAAGGGATCTATGGACAAATGTGTATAGTCATCTCTGCTTCCAGAAACACATTCACAAAGTGGTCGGAAAATCATGCTGTGTTCACACAAACTGCCAAGGTCTGTGCATGTAGGTCAAAGGAGGTTCCCACTACTCAGCAGTCATCAGACCTGTCAGAGAGAACCATAACACACTTGTGATGAATCTGACTAGGCACGTTCAGCAGCTAGAAAGACCAATGAAGTACCTTAACAAGAGGATTACTGGCCTCAAATAGTTGCCCCATGCAACAAGACTGAATGTAATCCAAACTGTACTCTCTTGCATACTGTCTACTCAGGAGATCTTTGCCCAACAGACAGGTCCATGTCATAGTTACACTCAGATCTGTTCTGCATTACAGCTCAATGGCACTAGATGTACAGAGACAACTGATATTGCCAACATCCTGGCAGATAGGATCAGTGTTAACTTTACCCCCCTCTCACCCATGAAAGAGCACATCTCTATAATGGAAGATTGCAAAGTTGCTGTCATCACGGCTGCACAGGTAAAAAACACTCTCCAAAGCCAGTATCACAGCAGCCATGGGACCAGATAACTTCCCAGGCTGTGTAGTATCTACTTCCCTGAAGTAAACATTAACATGGAAGGTCTGTGACTGCTGAAGTTTCCAGAGGACTGCAAACTAGGAGCCATAATTGTAAACACTAAAGATGTGGACATCCTACAAAAGGGCCTCACTGAGACAGATGGCTGTTGTCAAAGCCATGGGCTCTAGCTCAGTGCCAAAGGTGCATTATCATCCCCTTTGTTAAAAACTCTGTAGCCAAGAACTACAACATAGGTGGTAGTATACTTCACACTGAAAGTGTGACAACAGACCCTGGGTCACAGGTGGATAGTGGATACAACTGTGATAATCACATTCCCTCAGTAGTCAGGAAACCCTCCTATGTGGCACACCTCATCACAAAATGTGTCTCATGTAGAATAGAAGATGACATTGTTCCCCTCTACTCATCACTCACTAGAACTATAATAGAGTACAACACCACTGTTGCTATGTACCTCACAAGACAACTACAACAACTGAAAAGCCAGCAGCAATACCTCACAAAGAGCATTAGCAGCCTGAAATACATGCCATACACAGACCATCTCAAAATGCTCCATCCATACTCCCTTGCATATCGCCTACTCAGAGGTGTTCACTGCCTAACATACAAAGCTATGTCAAACACAGAGCTGTTGGATATGCTCCACGTAAAACACTCACAATCCCTCTGACCTTTGGACCCAAAACCATGAGTGAAATACAAAAGGAAGGGGTGTACCCATTTACCTTATGGATATCCACACCTTCAGGTTAGTGGCACAGCATGAGGCCTTGGAGACCATGCAAGTGCAACTAACATTGGGCAAAGCTGCTCATCAGATTGTAGCCTGCTACAGATCACATACCTTGTCTCAGGAACCTCACTCAGTATTCCAGAGAACAGTGGAAAATATAAAGGTCCTATCAAACACCATTATATGAGGGGATTACAACTACCCAAACATTGAGCGGTGGAATTACTCATGTACAACGTCCTTTGCCCAATGTTTCCTAGAATTTAAAAACTCAAACACCCTGGAACAGCTGGTCACCATGCCCACTAGAGGTGACAACATACTGGACATGATCGTCACCAACATGGGGTACCAGTGTTCCACAACAGGGATAAACCCCTCGCTGGTAATATCAGATCATTAAGTAATCACACTGGACATCCACATCCCACCCCCCCCCCCACCCAGTCAATGAAATCACTGTGAAGACATTTGCAAAAGCAAACTGCACACTTCTCAAGACCAAAGTGGAACGTTCCAAAGACCTCTTGCTATAGGATAATGGTATACAGTCTGCAGAATCATTTACAAGTGCATCCTATGAGCATCTACAGGGATGCATGGAATGAGACATCACAAATAAAACCAAGATGCACTCCTCCAAAAATAGGACAACAATCAGGTGGTTGTTGGCCATAAATAAGCTAGACAACAGAAGGAGGAAATGAACACATGATAGATCCAACTTCACTAAAGGAAAGGCATCACTGATCATTATCAGGAAGAAACAATGATAGCTCATAAAATAATCCAAAGACAGTTTCTAAAGACAAATAGCCAAGGAATGTAAGAATAACAACCACAAAGCCTTCGGTAGCTATACCAGACATGTAGGTGTCAACTTCCAAATATGCTGTCAGCTACTGAGAAAAGGAAAGAGATACACCAAACCAACTTTCATTGCCCATATCCAGGGGGACAAGTTCAGTGTAAATTCCCCCCATCACCCCCAAAAGGGCCTGTGTCCATCACAGAAGGATACAGAGCCCCAGACGTCATGGATATGCAGGTAAAGACAGCCCTCACCAAAGCTAAGAACACAGCATCAATGTGACTGGATGGTGTCCCAGGCTGCATCTTGCACTAGGCCCATAAGGAACTACATCCTCACCTACATTCACTGTCCAGACACAAGCGTACCACAGGCTATGTATCCAAAGAATGGCATACACTAACAGTCATCCAGCTCCACAAAGGGGGTGCCACAACAGAACCTGGAAACCATTGCCCAATATGTCTACTCAGCCTGGTCTACAGAGCTATTGAGAAAATTGTCATGGAACCCATAAACTGAGACATTGGAGACCTCCAAACACTGGACTCTGCACAACTTCGCCTTGTTAAGGGCAGATCCTGGCTCCTAAACCTAGTTAACTTATTTCAAACAGTTACCAAGGACATAAATGGAGGTGAAAGTAGTCCACACAGCCCACCTGGACCTCACAAAGGACTTTCTACACCATTCCCCACTCTGTCATCATGGAAAAATGTACCAGCTTGACCATTACCAGCTATGTCACAGGATGGGTGGCCAAGTGGCTCACAGATCAAACACACATGTTCAGAGTTGCAGGTGCCATGTCCAACTCTAAGCCAGTCACAAATGGCATCCCACAGGTCTTGGTCCTGGGACCCCACCTGTTCAGTAGATACTGCTCAGAGGTACAGGCAAGCATGGGAGGTGTATGGCTGAACAGATTTGCAGATGAATGGTAGCTGTGGTCCATAATCGACTGTACAGCTGACACAGACATCCTCCAGATGTGTCTTACAGAGATAGATACCTGGTGTCAAAACAATGCCCTCAAGCTGAATGCCAAAGAATGCATAGTCACCCCCTTTGGGTAAAACAAAGTGCACACAAATTACCACATAGGTGGTAATCCAGTATGTATGGAGAAAGTCATTATGGCCCTGGGGACACAGGTAGATAGCAAACTCCCCTTTGATGATCACATGGCCAAAGTGTTTAGACATTCCTTCAATGTAGCCCACCTAATGTAACCCACTTTGTATAGTCTGATGATGTCACCATCCTACAAATATACCTGTGGAAAGGATAACTCACAGTAATGTGTATAGCGAGGCGTGTAAATGCGCACTTCTGTAGTATCATAAAGTAGTTAGGTAGTGTTTTGAATCCTGCACTTGACAAGTGTGTGTGTTTGTGTGTGGTCTCCTTGGGAAGGAGCAACCTTTTAAAAGAGTACACCTTAAAAGTGGTAAACTAATCTTTGTCAAGTCTGATGATGTCACCATTCTACAAATATACCTGTGGAAAAGAGAACTCCCAGTAATGTGTATAGCGTGTCGTGTTAATGTGTACTCTTCTAGTATCTTGAAGTAGTTAGGTAGGGATTTGAATCCTGCACTTGACAACTGTGTGTGTGTGTGTGTGTGTGTGTGTGTGTGTGTGTGTGTGTGTGTGGTCTCCTTGGGAAGTAGCAACCTTTTAGGAGAGTAATAAAACACCTTAAAAGTGTTAAACTAATCTTTGTCAAGTCTGATGATGTCACCATCCTACAAATATACCTGTGGAAAAGAGAACTCCCAGTAATGTGTATAGCGTGTCGTGTTAATGTGTACTCCTCAAGTATCATGAAGTAGTTAGGTAGGGGTTTGAATCCTGCACTTGGTGAGTGTGTGTGCTGTATGTGTGTGTGTGTGACACTGTTGGTCAATGTGTTGTGGGTTTTGCTCTTATCAGTATGCATTGCACATGTGAGCTAGCTGTGTGGCAAATACATATACATACATGTTACCTCAATTATTGCATGTGTGGGAACCCTGCTTTCTACAAGAACACAGCTGTCATCTTTGCCAGACTGTGCTGCTGCTTCCCATACCTTAGGTCACATCTGTATGCTTGTGACAAGGCCAGCCTCTGCAGTGATCCCTGGCCTAGGTCATCTGTGTCACACACACTCATTACAGTTTCTATTGAAATGTGTGAGTGAGGATTTATGGCCGTGGTATATGTCAGACCTGTTCAAATGCAGCAAAGTCTGTCAATAATGACTATTCATTACAGGTGTACAACAACCTTTGTGGATATTCATGCAGACCCCTTATTGCTTATGTGATCCACCGAGGGATTTCAAAATACCTTTTGAAATGTAAATATCAAAGGAGAGATGACGTAACACTTGGTTGCATGTACACATCGGTACCTGTTCATCATGTTGGTGGCTGCTACCTGTGTGGTACTGTGGGGATGATATGTTCCATAAAGGTGGATGACTATGCTTAGTTTGGCTTATAGCTTTACAGCATGGGTTTGACAACAGGTATCTGTCTGTATGATACCCTTGTGGAGGATGTGTGTGTCACCTGGAGAATGCAGTATAGGCCACAGTATGCATTAGCACACATGGACAGACATATCCCTACTGTGATTGCTTGTACCCAAGAGAGCCATATGCCAAATAGGAGTGGTCTCAGTAATGGGTGCAGGTGAATACCACTGGTTACTGGCATAGTATAGTACCTGAAGGATCCAAATGTTGCTGTGCGTCCTACATCTGTGTGTCAGTTGTCAAGACATCATCTAATGACTGGTTATGGTCAGGCTGTTGAAGTCATGTATACTACCAGAATGCAAAACAATGACAGATAGTAACAGTATCACCCACAGCACAGTGTCAAACCATGTCATACACACATGTGTAGTCAGGTTCCGAAATGTGTGTAGTACAATGCATACTGGCCACCAATAGAAACTACTGTTACTGTGTAATACAGAGCATGTCACCCTGCCCATGTGTCCACTATGCACGTACATGCAGACAGTGCACCTCCACTATTTTCACAACTGTACACCCGCAAATCTGTGCTACACACATCCCACACATACTGTCCACTCTCTAACACATGCTGCCAATACTGCACATATCAGCCAAGTGGCACGTGGGTGAACAATATACAACTGGAACTAACACTGGTGTAAACAACACTACAATGACAATCATAGCTTTAATGCATCATGCCTGCTCAGCTACACCTTCAAGCATATCATTACACTCTACTGCTGACAACATGCTAACATTGCTGTACTGCTATAAAGACACCCTGTGCATCAGCACCATGGTAGCCTGTTCCTGCATTGATGTTACAGATGACAGGAGGTGACACAGGTTTCATCATATGCACAGGGTGTGTTGTTGGTTTGCCAGAGGCCTACAGTGAGCCATCCAATCGACATGTATGTGTGTGTGTGTGTGTGTGTGTGTGTGTGTGTGTGTGTGTGTGTGTGTGTGTGTGTGTGTGTGTGTGTGTGTGAGGGGCAAGAATACTGGTATGGGCCAATGTTGATGTAATGTGTGTGGGTATGTGTTAGCCCTAGGTGTCTGGATTATGTGTGTGTGTCTGCATGCACACAGTTCTACCATGTGGCTGCCATATACGGGTATTTGTGGGACAGCCACAGACTGTACCTGTGAGGCTTTACAGATCACCATCTCTGGCCACGGATACAGTACCTGTGCCTGGCAGGGGTGCTACTGACACTATCAGGTACTAAGCCAGACTGGGTACTATCCCCAGAGGTAGATGGATGTACACTGGACCCAGGTCCCTGCTGGGACTGTCCAGAGCCACGTGTATGTGGTCTTCTAGGACGTTCTATGGACAGCCCACCCCCAACATTGCTGGGGCTGGTACTGGCACTACGGGAGTGGCTGTGGCTTGAGGGACATCCGAGGTGACTGACAGCTGCTGATGTTGCTGGCATACATCCACATTGATGACTTAACCGTCCTGCGCTGTCCTGACACATGGACATGACATTGCAGAGGACATCTAATGTCTCTCCCCAACATCTATCAGTGACCTCAGTGTAATTACGGATGGCACCAGCTAGGTCATGGATACTGTCTATTACGGTGGTGTTATGTGCCCTCTGCCCTTAGTCCCTGTCTGGTGTACCATTCCATACATGTCTGTGCCTCCATGACAGCCTGGAACATGTGTGAGGTTGTAAGACCTGTGGCACATCTGCCAGTGGCATAATGAGCCGCAGTGCTCCGACGAGAACCCCTGGACATCTGTCTATGTGGTACCCTTCCAGACATCTGGGTATGGCTGCTGTGTTGGGATGCATGTGCCATGGATACCACACTGTCCTGGCCAATGCCGATTGTACGCTGTCCCTCTGTTAAGGGCATTGGTGATGGATGTATTGGCAGTATGACTGTGTGCATGGATGGGGTGTACTGTCGATTGGTGGCCCAACCACAAATCCTGGCAAACATGTCTGTGCCTCAACACACCAATCATCATCACTATTATGCTCAGTGACATCAGTTTCCCTGCTGTATTGAACCAGCCCAAAATCAGCACTTGTAAGAAGAAGACAGGAAACACACTTTACGACCTGTACATGATGTCGGCACACATGCACACATGCACACATGAACACATGGACACATGCACACATGCACACATGAACACAAGCACACATGAACATATGGACACATGGACACATGGACACATGCACACATGAACACGAGCACATGAACACATGCACACATGAACACATGAACACATGCACACATGCACACATGATAACATGAACACATGAACACATGAACACATGAACACATGTACACATGAACACATGCACACATGAACACATGAACACATGCACACATGCACACATGAACACATGCAGACATGAACACATGCACACATGCACACATGAACACATGAACAGATGAACACACATGAACACATGGACACATGGACACATGAACACATGCACACATGCACACATGCGCACATGCACGCATGCATACATGAACACATGCACACATGCACACATGCACACAAATATGCTCCTCACTAAAACAGACACACACACACAACACCAGCAATCCCGAACATACTCAATAGCGTGTGATGGTGGGGTACAGTATTACAAGCCAAACATTTATATCAAATGTGACAGCATGCAGTACGTGTGTTGCTCAACAGCATGCAGTGTGAGTGTAGACAGCCCTTGCTAATAACAGTATACATGGCTTTGATGCATGTGTGTTTTGCTCAGTGAAAGGCCTCACCCTGGAATGCAATGTGTACATGGACACAACATTGCTGTGCAGGTATTAAAAGCTCTGCAATGTCATGTGCACTATCAGTCACAGGTATACATACCATGGCTGGATGTGTATCAGTGTGTTAGATAGATATCCATTTCTGATTAGAGCATTTGTGTCTTTAGCAGATAATTGTGGACACAGGTTTAGCACATGCATGCTATGTATACACACAGGATGAGTGGTGCATGTATACCTGATGGAATACCATTGCTCAGCATAGCCATTGTACAGTGGTTATGTTGAGTGTAGGTCATATTGTGGACATGCCAATGCCAGCCATGACATGGCATGCTATCACACAACTGCAACATGAAACATCACACATACACAATGTGTGTCATGTGACCTATACACTCAATAGCATTACAAGACATATGTGTGTCACTTTGTACAAATGGTGATTGCTATGCATATTGTGTATAGGTGCATATGTTTGCACACACACATTGAGGTACATAGCAATTCATGATATGTGTAGTACTGTGGCCACTGTAACTGGATGGGGTGTAGTACCATGAGCCATCATCATTGGGCATCATGTGGTCACTTAAGGCTACTAATGTGTGCCAGACCAGCACATAGCATGCTGTACCTGAACTGCAGTACCATGGCTACATTCACCATTTCACGGCCAGTTGTTACATGGGTTTGAAAGGTGCCCAACAGGGGACATTGCCTAACATGAATGTGTTATGTGTTGAAGAGTGTCACACAGCCACATGTGAGGCATCTACCCCTCAGGTATATTATGTGTGCTGTGTGGATGAGGTTTGGGATACTGTAGTGTGACCTTACAGTGGGTGTCTGAATACGCCATGTGTAGCATGTTAACGTGTACTGTATATGACAATGTTGTGTATGTTGTGTGCATGTGTATCGACTCTGCCTATCCATTGTCCACTACAGTGCTGCCACAATTGTGTGGGATGCTCTGTGTATTGTATGTGTTTTAGGCAGCTACCCACATTATTAGGATGTGCATAGTCTCACAGCAAACATGCACAGCATGCATTATGAGTAGGTGTGTTACGTGTACATGGCCTACACCTCACCTATGACATGCACATTTAATTAGCAATATTAAAGGTAGAACACACTCACCAGCATGGGTCTGCTGCCTTGCTGTCACACCAGAGGGACCTACAAGGATATGAGACACTTTGTCAGTGGCAACAACTGTGTCACTGCTACTGTGTGTTTGCAATCTTACAGTAGTACAACGGTTGACAGTCACAGGCCTACAGATTATATTCCTAATTATTAGAATTGCACAAGACTAGGCACCACATCATCTAACTACACAGTACACATCTCACATAAGCATGATCTACCAATAGAGGTAACAGTAGTCTACAGCTATGCCATGTTACCTGCACGCTCCATGTCAACTTGCTGGGTGGCTCCGGCCTCCATGATGACACATGTTACTTGTTGTGGTTGTTGTTGGCCAGGAGCCACCTGGCTCAGGAGCAGTTCCTCCACTCTGGTGAGGGGGGGATGGATGGCTACCCCCCCCACCTGTGGCAAGCTGTTGTCTGTGGATATCAGACACACACTGCCAGACACGTCTAATTAAATCACTGCAGTGATGGCGTACCTGCTCATATGTCCGGTCATGCATGCCTATGTCATTTAACCTATGGACAAGATCTTGCCACAGCGCAGTCTGCTCATGCTGGTCCTGGCTGGTTCTGGAGAACAGCAGGGCATAGTGCTGCACCAGGCTCGCTGTGATCTGTTCTTCCTCCGCCGTGCTATAGGCGGGATTATGATGGTGGGACATTACCCTGGAAGACAATGAAACAATATGTGTGAGCAAGTCATGTGGCACACGTAACATTCTAAAGTACAGATATCAATTAACTGCCATATATAGCAACCTATTGGCTGTCAGAAGATACACACTTTCAATACCACATATCATTTCCCAACCCACAACTGCCTGACAGTGCCTGGCACACTCTATACATCAAACCATATTTTACACAGCAACAAAGTTAAAACAGTATGTAAGACTATACAACAGTACATGGCACACTGTATGTGACACAATGCACCACCTAGCCACAGGAGGTATATATCATGCTAATGCATCATGAAATATGTAATCCATTGCAATGATTGTAAAGTCCCGTGACAGTATTACCAGTATAGCACACTAGTCAATGATGGGAGACCCCTGCCTAACATATGTGCACATTCATTAATATAGGTGGCATACTGCTGTACTAGACTATACATGTTGCTAGATACGCAGTTATATCCTGTAACACACATATGACCGAGGCCATGGTACAGGCATACCCACACACACATCCGACATACATGCCAGACACAAAGGTATGGCAACCCAGGTGACCTTTACCTGTGCACCTTACAGTAATATGTGTCAGTAGTTACAAGACCTTATGCCTGAGGTATGTAATCTGTGAGGACTACAGGGAACACACAGAACAGTGGTTCCTATAAATGTGGACATACACCATAATGTGCTGTTTAGGCATACAGCTTCAGGTAGTACTACAGTTCATACAGGAGTTGGATTCACCAGCAGTAACACTCAATAAGCATACATGTACTGCTTTAGCCTACAATGGGACACCCCAGTCGACAACAAGGGTCTACGTCAGACCGTATGGGATACTGCTTTTTCTGCCTAGCAATTGCATACACATCTTTTGCTGGGATCACAGCTAGGACACATAATACCATGACAGAAACAGTTTCCCACTAAGCTATCACACATATACCGAACTCTGACACATTCACCAACACATTCACCATCACACTCAGTCAACCTCACATAGCAATTATTGCAACAAGTACATGTGGGTGTGTATCACTTCATAGGTAGGTAAGAGGCTATTGGCCCTAGGGCTTATAGAAGTCTAGCCATATGCTATCCTGGCCTTCACGTGGCCCTGTCAAGCAGAGACACAGAGGTGATTGCCTGGGTGTATTCACTATCTCCCATACAATCTTCAGGATTATTTATGATGACTGCTAATTAGGAGCTTTGTTTGCTATGGATAGTTGGTTTGTTCCAGAGTATGGGATGTCTCTCAGATAGGAATCTATCCCTCCAGCATGTGCTGTTTGTGGTCAAAAGGTTTGGGTCCCTAGAGCGTGTAGCTCATAGAGATTGTGATCTGTTTAGATGGAGCATGCCCAACAGCTCTGGGTTTGACATAGCTTAGTATGTTAGGCAGAGGTCACCTCTGGGTAGGTGGTATGCGACACAGTGTAGTTGTGGGTTTGTGAGATGGTCTGCATAGGTCATCTGTTTGAGGCCAGTATTACTCTTTGTGAGGTATGTCTGTGTCATTTCCAGTTGCTGTAGATGTCTTGTGAGGTACATACCACATGGGGCATTGTACTCTATAATGGGCTTTATGTGTGATGAGTAGAGGGGAACACTGACCTATATTTCCCTGGATGACACACCTTTTGTAATGACTTGTGCCACGTAGACAGATGACATGACTAGTGTGGCACTGTGATCATCAGAGGGGAGACTATTGTCCACCGGTGTCCCATGGTCTCTTATCACACCTTCGGTGTTAAGTAGACTACCACCTCTGTGATAGTTGATGGGTACAGAGTTTAGGTTAGAAGGGATGCCAATGCAGTGTCAACATTGAGAGTGAGTCCATGGCATTGTCACCAGGCATCTGTTGCAGTAAATATGACCCTGTCCCTCTCTCTCTCTCTCTCTCTCTATATATATATATATATATATATATATATATATATATATATATATATACATACACACACATACATATAAACATCCATTGGTGTACATATAGAGATACATATAGGCACATATACAGTCCATCTTTCTTGGTGGGGATATCAATTATGCAAAAGTTGTGAGGTATACTGTTATATCATAATATTGCACAGTGTTGTGCGGAATGCATTGAAGGTGTTCTCAGCCCATGTAGCTTTAGCAGGCCTCACTGGCTGCAACACTGCAGACTTGACGAATCATACCCACAACGTTTAACCAGCACATGTCATATACCAGCACTGTATGCTGTCTTGTTTGCCACACATTACAACCTACATAGAAATATGCACATAACAACTTTCAACAACATATATATGTCCACCCTTCACAAACAGTTGCAGTATGTCCCTTGCTCTATGCACATGTACAGATGCTAATATATCTGACACAGACAGATCTCTCCGTATGTGTGTGCCATACACACACAAGGTACACACTGTTGTAAGTTCGTGTACCTCACGGCTGACCTGTTGGACCTTGCTGCAACATGAACAGGTGTCACATGTGAGCACACAGTAATATTAGAGGGTGTATATATAGCTGCAAATGCTAAGTTAGCATACTAGCCTGGTACAGCTGTTGCCAATACTAAGCTACACGTTAATATGGCTATCATGCATTTGTTACTCTGTCACATCCATGTTTACATAACCGTATGGGCTACTCCACCAAACAGACATTGTACACACTACTGTACAGAACACAGATAACATGGATCAGATGTTTGTCATTTAATGCTGAACTACATATGTCACAGTCACATCCCACTGCACTCAGCTACACACTCATTTCTCCATGCCAGTACTTATGCAGGGCATCTGTGCATTGATACGTACCGCTGCCACATATGGATGATTCAATCTATGTAGAGTACTCTTCATAAACATCTAGTACATTCCAGTAAATACATAGCTGTTGCATACCTTTCCTTTGTATGTGTTTGTATTTGTTGTTGTATATCTTGAATTAATTTTTCAAGGTATCTTTGTTTTTCAATATACTTTTTCTTTTCAATATATTATTTACTTTTCAATATATATATTTTTTCAATATATTTTTTATTTCAATATTTTTTTTAAATATATTTTTTTTCAGTATATATTTTTTCAATATATATTTTTCAATATTTTTTTCAATATAATTTTTTTTATTTTCAATATATTATTTTGTTTTCAATATATTCTTTTTGTTATCTTTTTTCAATATATTACTTTTTCTTTCAATATATTTTCTTTGGATCCTTTTTCTTTATTTCTGCTGCAGCTGTTGTCTGCCTCTGCGTGTCTCTCTCTCTCTCTCTCTCTCTCTCCCTCCGTACCTGCAATGAAATGATTGCATGTGTGGACAGCAAGTACAGACTGCTTTTATAGGTATCTGCACATGTGCATGTGATGGCCTCTGTACCAATTGGTGGCCACCATTTGGCAATTGCATGCAGCCTGCTGTGCGGTACTTGCAGTACTCACTGTCATAGCAACCCAGTGCTATAAATTGCTAAGTCAGGTAGGCATAGCCCTTTCAGATTTCCAAAGTGAGGACCATGCTTGTTTGCTGTGGACACCGTTGTGTAAGTCAGAAGGTTGGTATACTTCTTCTAACTGTTGCTAGGGGTGTAGCCAGTGATTTGAATGTTGTACTCAGACCTGAATGTTGCCACTTCCAGTACACAGTTGTCAGTGCAGAATTGTACTCACCTCTACAAATGCTAATGCAAGATACATGGGAGTATGTAGTTTCTTTTCTACTTATACAATTAGCTGCCATACATAGGTAGTTATTGAGATGTTTTCATTTGGCACATGAACTGTTTCGGAACTGCTATACTGTGGATATTAATGTACTCACTTCTGCACAGTTTGCACTTTTTATTTTGTTGACATTATCACAGGATGCTCATGAAAACTGGACAATTCCAGTACTGAGTATGCCTACCTACATCCTTGCTGGACCCTGAACACACAGGTATTTTGTACATTTGGGTGGGGATTGACCTGCTATGATACTGTGTGGGGATTGTAAAGTGCTGCTGTAACATTATTTACTGCTAGAATGGCTGGCTCTGGTATCACAGTCATGTAATGCAATTCCACAACAACTGCTGGTAACGTTCCACAGAACAGGTTTTGTGTTATGGCATTCCTATCTTTCCTTTACATTCACTCATTCTGATGCATGATGTATATATTTCAACAACAACCTGCTATATATCTACTGTGGCTTAGTGGTACTTCATGCAGTTTAGTGTGTCCAAGGTCTGGTGTTCGAGACTGACAGTGGTGTTTTATTTTGCTGATGAGCAGACCAAGGGCCCTCACATGCAGGTTGACTAAGGCAATTTTAAGCAGTTGTAAGCGGGTTTGCGTGGGTTTGCGCGATGCTTAGCAATACTAAGCTAAGTGCACACATGCACACACTTGTGCAAACCCACTAATGACTGCTTAAAAGTGCTTTCTCCCACTAACCCCCGCGCTAATTTCTTTGAAAGAAAAGAAAAGGAAATGGGGAGATAGGATAGTGGTGAAAAAGGGGCACAAAGAGGGAAAGGCAGTAGGGAAATAGCTAGGGATGTGCAGGACAGGTGTAGGGAAGGTCCATAGCTGCCCATTTCTTTAACAGCAACAGCTGTGCATATACTAGCAATTTGGAGGGAGATTTGAAACCTTCTACCCCTGAGAGAGGGGTGAGAACAACAAAGTATTTTGTACTGCCAATTGAATTTCAGTTTCTGTGTCCAGCAGACATTTGTGCAAAATGGGCAGCTATGTATGGGGTGTAATCTTTTTGTGGGAGCAGATTGCCCATTTTTTTCAGGTGAGAGTGGAATGTGGGATAGGGGAAGTAGGTATATTTTGGGAGGTAGGTTGGGGAGGTAAACAGACAAGACAATCAAGACACATACAGGGGCGGAATATGACACATGGGGTGGGTGAACACCATTGACGAGGAAGGATGTTTGGAAATCGCAAGTGCATGAGCCCACAGATGGCAACAGTGGAACTGAGATCCCCACCCATGGGTAGTCACCACTGCACCTTCACAGCCCGGAGGGTGGTTGTGCTGGGGGCTGCGTAGGAGGGGCAGGCTCACCCATGAGTCATGCCACTCTTGCCTCAAGCTGGCGTAGAGGATCAACGACTAAATGCTCGATCTCCCTACGCACCACAGCCCGGACCATTTGGAGGGTGATAGGTGGCCCTCCTCCGGCCACGCTTGCAGGGTGGAAATGAGCCCCATCCCCTGCAGTGCTTCCACCCGAAGGTGGCACAGGGCCAACGGAGGAGGAGGCCCCAGGCTGGGCACCGAACGTACTGGTGCCAGGTGCCATCATCAGCTGAGGTGGGACAGGTGGGTCCGCTGGGGCCGGCCTTCTCATATGTTCTGTGCTTAGGAGAATTTAATGACAATATGGGTTAGTAACAGCCAACAGCATTCCAAATTAGTTGTAACAGCATGCAGTAATATTCCCATTAACCCAACACACCAGAGTTCCAACAGCTGAACAGCAAGCATAACACATGCATATATAGAACAACAGTGGACATTCCAACAGCATGCAGGATTGATTGGTGGCAACAGGCCACCAAGATTGTGGTGTTTGAACAGAGCACATGCATCAAAGTAAATGCAGATATTTATAAACCAGTAGGACATATGTCCCAACAAATGTTTTGAGATTACACATACCCATTGAGGTGTGGAATTGCATTGTTTATGCACATACAGTAGGGTGTAAAAAGATACCTCCATTAACAACTTATATGTACCTATAGTTTACATTACATTCCTATTGACTACAGGTATATATCACCTACATGTATTATTACACTAGGCAAGGTCCATTAAGTTGTGAAATGTGTTTTGCTAGTTCCTTATATACCTGACCTGTATCTGACATACGAACTGTCCATGATGCAGATGTTACTGCTACATATTTATATATTTTATTTATATTTATATGTCTACATATCTGCATGTGTTCAGGTGACATTATCAGTTATATTTTAACAGCCCCCTACATTTCTAGCAGCTCACTGACATTTCTGGTGAACACAATAACAAGCTACTCATGTGCCAGATTTACCTATACATGCCAGCCTTGAAACAACAGTTGAGGACTGTATATATGCTTAACAGATACTGGCACTCCCTTCATTCACTTTCTATGGGCCTACCCAAGTGTGGGTTGACAGTGCTTAATACAACACTACTATTTCTATACTGCAGGAGTACATCAACATTTCAAAGAGAGTGACACAGACACACTACATGAGTTATACCTTTATTAATTACATTGCACACTTTTCTACTGGCTCTCTCATTTATTTGATATTACAGTGCATGCAAACATCTTATTCAAGATGTATTATACCTTCATTTATGGTTTACAACACTCGTTTTCAGGCTCTCTCACTTATTTTATATAACAATACATGCAGAGAAATAATTCAGAACTTATTATACCTTTATTAATGGGTTACAACACTCTTTTTCAGGCTCTCTCACTTGTTTTACATAACAGTACATGCAGAGAGGTTATTCAAGCCTTATTATACTTTTATTATTGGGCTATGACACTTTTTGTCAGGCTCTCTCACTTATTTTATATAACAATACATGCAGAATAATTACTAACCTGCCTGTTGGTGCAGCCTTAGCAGCTTATCTGCATAGGCTTGCTGATTCGCAGCATGGACACCTGCAGCTGTGAAGTAAATGAAGTGATATTGAGACATATACCTATCCATACTATCAACTACACTAGCAATTTTTACATACTTCATTCCATGATTACCTACACAGTAGTGGGGCATTTTCCATCCCACCAACCTCCTGTATCCATTGGTTCAGTTGGTCCTGCTTGCATCTCTTCAGGTCTGCATGGTGGTGTCTGACCTGCTCACTAGTCCGATGGACTCCTGTGGCACTGGTGAGTTCATGTGCAAGACGGTTCCAGGCTTCTGCTTTGTATTCCATGCCCTGGAACTGGCCCTGCAGGAGTCTAGCATCATGATGATGGACGAGGAGTCAAGCCATCACTTTTGACTCCTCAATGCCCCACCGTTGCGCTCAGAAGTGAGAGCCCTCTCCGACACCAGCCATTGCTGCCTGCAGATGGGAGCTACAACTAGTTATGGCAAGTACTCCTGCCTATGGAGCTTAAATATGCCTCATTTCCCACCCTTATTTGTGATTGGCCATATTTGAAAATTCTCAGCTGAGTGCACACCTGCTTAGGACTGGGTAAACTTTGATTAATATGTATATGTGTGTTGACAGTCCATGAACATCAAATGCTGTCATAGCTTAGTGGATCAGTACTGTGATTATGGTGCACACTATCCCAGGTTCGAGGCCTGTCATTGCTTTTTATTTTACTACTGGCCTGACTGGCAGGGGGTGTGGCTGTGTTTAGCTGACTTTGCTCAACTTTACCCAATGTTGCTCTACGTTTACCGACGTTGCCCAACGTTGCACTAGTTAGCGCGGTGCGCAGCTTCACACAAACATGTTTTGTTTGCACTAGTTGGTGCGATTCGCAGCTCCACGCAAAGCTATTGTGCTAGTTAAAGCACTACTAAGCTATGAGCAATTATACTTAAATATGCTTAATACTGATAAACGTTGCTTAGCAGTGCTTCACACTGCTTAAGATACATTACTTATGAATTTATCAGTATGCATAACCATTTCACCTTCTTATATATATTTAAAATATCATTCACTACTACATAGGCCATTTCAATGCATTTTAATAAAATTTAAAAGTTAAATGTCAGGAATTATTTTTATGCACAGATTTCCTACAGAAAATGGAAAGGGGTGTGGTGAGACTCGAACCGGGAATGCCTCCTCTTTGTGTGAAGGCTCTACCATTACACTATTGCTATTTGGCTTAATTTGCATATAAGTGGTTTATTATCCTCTTCGATGTCTAAACTGCTAACTGTAGCTAAGCAATGGGCACACCCGCGCACACACGCGCAAATACAGGCAGCTATATCAGGAATAATAAAAAAAAAATTGTTTTACATTTTATTTTATTTGTACAGGGGTTTTGAATGTGGGGGAGTGTAGTGTTGGGTGTATACACATTTGAGCGGACTCACTCATATCTGCTGACATTTGCAGATTTAGGCACTTGCAGGGGCGTGGATATTTGGACTGCTCGGCAGTCTGACACGCCCCCTGCACTCCTACATGCTCCGTGTTAGCCTTGGAGTTGAGTCAGCGCACCCTCATGCATATGCATGACGCGCTGACGTCATAGTCTTAGACGGCAGTCTCCAAGTAAGACTTGGTTAGTCTTACACGGAGGATTACTGAATCCCCCCCATGTGTTTTTCTATGAATACTTGCTTGCTATGTAGAAATCTCATAGCTGTTTGTTCTTAATCTGTGGAGCTTTTCTCCATGGGCCTCCACTGAAAATGGACATGTATCCAGTCGGACTCTTCCGGTCAACAAATGTAAAATAAAAAGTAAATAAGTAAACATTAAGTGTAATTCTTACTTATTTGCCCTGAATTCTAACAGGCTTATACGAGGCTTTCTTATTATTTGCATTGAAGAATGCCACTCTCAGTTCATAATTTCCTCTAGAGATCCTATTTTTTTTCTTAGGTATGTATAGTTTCATCTTATGATTGCAGTCCTTTGTGATGAGAATTTTTTGTGCTGACAAATAATTTTGTTTCTTTTTAACTATTTTCTGGATAGAAATGCTCCATCATGCTGGTTTTGCTTTATTTTTGCCATAGCCTATACAGAGCAGAACATGTTTTCTATTGCTTCATTTAGTTGTTACAAAGCAGCACCAAAGAGGTGGATATATTAGTAGCACTTAACTCATTGTGCTATTAACTTTTTATAAGTCCCTGTTTATTGCCTAACAGTGATATGATATTTCACATGTAACTAATGCAGGTCTCACAAAGTGAACACTATGAATTACCCATGAAAGTTGACATTTTAATGGTATTACTGTATTGTTTCTTTTTGTGTAAGCAGTATAAACTGAACCTGCTAACTGATATAAGTCATACTATAATATGCCTGTCAGGACTCTGTGACTTTATAGATTTGTTTATCAAAGTTGAAACCTACCGACCTTGAAATACCTTGATTATCACAAACATACAACCAATGAAGAAATGTTAAATAATCAGCCGACATACATTTCATACTATGCACAAGTGTTTCATCAGGGTTGTCATAACCATGGGTTGAAATCTTCTGCTTCTCATATACAAATCAAGGTTATTTTTAAAATAAGCTAATGACTAACTTCTACTGATTGCAACAAAGAAGAGGGTTATTCCATAATCTTGGAAGGCATTGTGTAATATATCTGTCACTGATTGTGCATTATTTCTTACTTTTTGTATTACATTACCCAGTCTGGTTTTAACTTCCCAGTGTTGCATTCTGGGCTTAGACTTTCAAACAGAATCAGATCAGACATTCCCTTTATATGCAAAAAGAAAATAAAGATAGTTCCTTAAGTCTTTTTAAGTGGTTCAAGTTTTCCAACTGTATGAATTTTCAAGTAAGAAAATTGCTGTGCCTTTTCATTTCTTTTTCGGGTGACATGTTTAGGCTATAACATCCTCTACCACCCCCAATAATGAGTCGAAGACCACCGAGTCAGTTAAGTATTAAAGTGGTACAATGAACTCTGCGGAGTGACTAGATATGCCCGTTAGAATATGCTTTCCTGACTTTATTAGATAACACCGGTCAGAGTTTAAGGTGCTGTCTACCACTGTCATTAGAACTGTAATTATGATGTCACTTTTATGATTCAAACATATTTATAATCATTTATTTGTAACCCTCATGATGCTGCATTTACTATCATTAAAACTGAGGATATTACTACTGCATTAAGTACATGTTTTGCAGACTATCTTGGAGAGCTTCAGCATCTTTAATGAGGTAGTTATTTTTACCCAGTTTGCAGTCATTGACAATTTCCCACTTTAATATAAGAATAATAATCAGTATGGATAAAACTGTAGTATACAACTGTGTGAGACACATCTGATAATGCCTTCCGGGAGACTGATGTACGTCTTATAATGGCTTGTTGTATGTTGTTGCTTAATCAGTGTTTTTCCATTGAATTATACATAAACTAACATTTAACACTATTCATGTCTTAATTATTTCACTATGAGAGACAGTGTTGAATGTCTTGGCAAGATCAACATAAGTGGTATGCACTATCAGCCCTTTAAGTGTTGTTCTTCCTTTTTAAGGATTTGAAAGGCATGGTCTCCACTCAACAAATCCATTCTATTGCATATCAAACAGAAGTAGGCCTGCTGTGTCAGTCTGGATAATTTCAGTTGTTACCAGCTTCTCAATGATTTTGCATTAAATGCTAGCTGGGGTGATGGGCCTAAAATTACTTGGGTCTGGTGTGACTCCCCTTTGTGAAACAGTATCACTATTGATGTGTCGATGCAATGTGATCTTACTTGACATGACTGATGGGGATTTAGTCAGGTTTTTCATGATTCTGTGTTGGAAATCATCAGGTATGCTGCCTTGCTCCACAGAACTTGAATCTTTAACTGTATTTATTTATTTTTGCAGCAGTTATATGTAGCTTTATAAAAGGTGCCTCCTGTCTGTATAGCAGCATGACAGATTTCCTATGTCTGTTCTTATGTTTATGCTTGTTAGATTAATCATATGTATTGACCAATCTCCTTTTCTAATAGCATGAAAGCTACTTCAGAAATAAATTAACTGCTAAAAATCCACTTACTACATAAAATGGAGGGGCTAGAATATTGTACTGAGCATCTCTTTTTAAAGAGGCAGATACTGATAAATGCATTTACTGCAGTGGACTAAGACCTTTGTACATCCACAAAAAGCATCAGGCCATTTATAAAGTAAACGCATTTAATATTTTATTCATGTTTCTTCAGGTGATGTCCAATGTGGAGTTCAGAACGATTGCAACTGGAACATCATCTTTAAGATATATGGATGTTCACCGAAGGTGATAAAGACTCTATTACCAGACAGTTTCTATGGGCTTTACTTGAATATTTACTCTCCAGTGTCCATCAACCATGACGTATTAGTGTTTTTAAATTATTTGTTCCACAAGTATAGTTACTCTTGAAGGAAAGTGTTCTGCTGTTAAGAGTTTTACATATTAATTGCTTCATAAATTATTCTGCCTGTGCAAAATGCACCATTCTGGTGATCTAGATTATGAAATATTAAACTGCAAACTCTTTAGGAGTAATAGGGAGAAAAATATAATTGTTAAAAAAGTACCAACAAACTCTGGTTACTATTTACAACTCATGCAGTGTTTTGCTGTCCTCTGCTGGATACTTTACATTTAGCACTATTTTTTTCTCTTGTTCATTTATAATCATTGGGAATATATAACTGTGCTGAGTTTTACATTACAGAAATGTAGTTACAGTGTCCTAACTACAATGGATATGTAAATCGACTTTATATTAGAAACAGTTTATTGTGATAATCAATACCTGTATGATTGTTATTTATACTTTTTAAAACTGTACGTTCCTAACCACTTTTAGCATCTGCTGGTTGCATTTTGTACATAGCAACAATTCTGTACATTCCTGTGTACTGATTGGTATTGTGACTAGGTCATGGCTGAAAAGTGGGTCTTTCCTCTCTTTAGCATATTAAACTGCAAATTAAAATAAGCAAAACGATCCATAATAGATTACCTCAGAAGCTATGTGTTTCTCTGCAATTGTACTGCACGTCTATAATAGGTTTTGACTGTCACAAAACCAGTGCTCTGATACTTTTGTTTTATACAGCTCTCTTATTCACTCTCTTTATAAATATATATATATAAGCATATGAGTGCATATTGACTTATAAAAATGTAAAAAACATCAAAACTGAAGTGACCAATGCCAGCATTTCAAACATTAACATACTGAAAAAATCACAGCAGCAAAAAAGAAAAAAAAAAAGACTGCAAAAGGAAATATACAGTTTTGTTTTGTGATCCAGTCACCAATGCACTACCACACCCGCACCACTTTATGAATGCCTGCTAAACCTAACCTTAAACCTGCTAAATCTAACTATGCCCCTAACCCTAACTGTACATTACTTTTGAAAAAGTCTTTTTGTATGACTACCAGTAAACAAGACAGCTTGGGTGCTCTCTGTCTCTCTCTCTCTCTCTCTCTCTCTCTCGTGCGCAGAGACAGACACGCACACACACACACACACACACACACACACACACACACACACACACACACACACACACACACACACACACACACACACACACACGCACACACACACACACACACGCACACACACACACACATACACACACACACACCAGCACACACATCCACTAAACTCAGTCTAACCCCTCACTTAACCCTACTCTAACCCTAACTCACCTACACTTGAACAAACAATACCAACCTCTAATGCCAAAAACTTCAAAATATCTGAAAATTTCAGCACCACTTATCTTACCTGTATACTTTCTGTGTTTGGTTCATCTGAAATCATTCAGTCATATTTCGGAGACATTAACTGTATCAACAAGAAGCTGATTCACTGGACTGAATGACACCCATATGTACGTATTTCTATTCTATTCTATTCTATTCTATTCTATTCTATTCTATCATAAAATCTTAGAAAATACAAGCTAACTAGGTTCTGTGGCCATTTACATGTTACCAGTACCCAGTCATGCTAGGTTTAAATCTGCAGATACGGTTGTATAACTCCTTTTAGAAGGAAGATAGCAAACTGCATTGCTTAATTTGGAATAAAAGTTTGTTCCAGAGAAAGAGTAAACATTGTGTGACAAATTTGTTTCTCCATTGTGCTGTTCATCTGCTGAAGCAGGCTGAGATCCCTTGTGCTATTGTAAGTGGGATTGTTTAATTTGTGGAGATATGAGGCCTTGGACTACTGGATCCTGAATGCACCAAAAGGCAAGGCACAGGTCACACCTAAGGAATCTATAGGGCACTGAATAAGGAGACAGTGCTTCCAGACTCTCCTGGTATTTCTTGTCTTTTATGCCTGTGATTTTTTTAGTTATGAACATATGGGGTCTTTCCAGTTACTTGATATGCCAAGTAGGATACATCCCTAAAAAGGCCATTATATTTGACAATGTCTGATCAATGAGGAATATAGAAAGGATCTTTCTTGGATCTAGATGAAATTTAGCTGTACCAGGTAAAAGACTTCCTAACCACTGTTGCAACTTGATGGTCAAGGCAAGGGAATCATTTACCCATGTTCCAAGGTCTCACCACACTTTCATTTTGAAGCAGGGAATGAAGAGATTGTTTACAAAATTAGAGTTTTTAGCATTTAGTTTTAACCCACTTTTTGAGCGCCAATTGTTGATGTGTAAGTTCCAGTAGGACCTCTGTATAGCAGAAGATGACCGGAAAATAACACCAAGTTTACATTCATCACAAAACTTGATTAGCCAGAGATTCTAATTTGTAATTTAGAAATTTGTGAAGTAGATGCCAAAGAGTAGGGTTACCAGTTCACAGCCTTTGGGAACATCACTGGTCAACTACATATTTATTAAGGATGTACCTGCCACCCTCACTACATGGGTTGTACCCCTCAACTAATTTGCTATCAACCCAACTATTAAGGAGTCAGTTTGGAGCTCACTCAACTTGCTTGTTATATTAGCATGAAGTATTGTGTTAAAACCCTTAATCAAGTCAAGGGATGCTGTATGGACAGCATACAAACTATCCATGGCTTGTGTTACTTTCTCAAAGTAGTTGAAAAGATTCATTAGACAGGATCGGCCATTAACAAAGCAGAACTGATGGGGATCAAGCCCTGTAAGATTTTTGATATCATTGTCAATTACATCAGTTATGATATGTTCTATATCCTTATTGTTACTATCTCAAAGTAGTTGACCCGATTCATTACACAGAATCTACCATTAAAAAGCTGACCTGCTAGGGATGACGTCTTATAAGATTTTTGATATCATTATTAATTTTGTCAGTTGTCATATTTTCCATGCCTTTACTGAAAAGACTAGTCAGGCTAATGGGTCTATAGTGGGTCCATTCTTGCGAACAGCCACCATAACAACTGTGTACCATACTTCTGAAACAAAACTAATGGCTAATCTCAGGATGGATAGCTGTCGGAGTGGGTCCACTAAAGCATGCTTTGAACTGTTTATCAGGTAAATGGTATATTATCAGGCTGTATGGATGATGCATTTTTCATTTCGTGGAGTACCTTTACAAATGTGTTATTTGGTTATGATAGGGGTTTGAGATTGTGTGGAGTATGTGGGCTTTGTATAGGTGTTTCAGAAGTGAAATTTACACAGAATTTGTTTGCTAGTATAATAGCTATCTCTACTGAATCCAAGTAGGTAGTGCCATTTTGGATAAGTTCTGAACAACGTTGGGTGTTACTCCTTAGTTTCCTCATGTAACTAAATAAGGATTTGTAATTGAATTTAGCTTCTGATGTTAGTATACGTTCTTTTGCATCCCTTCATACACTTGATGGTGTTGCTTTAGTTCCTTTGATAGCATTTTATGTCAACCTTGATGTGAGTTTTCTTTTTTGTGTGTTTTTTCTTTTATTGTATTTTTTTACTTATACATGTGGACCATCAGTCTGGTTTACTTTTAAATGTCCCACTTTGTCTGAATCTAGTAAGGACTGCCAGGACAATTTATCTAGGTTGCACAAAGAGTTTGTGTAACAACATGCTGTGTCAGTATCTTGTGTAATAATGTTACATTTGAATTATGAGACTTCATCATAGAATTTTTGAAGATATGTGTGTCTGAAGTCCCTGAACTTTGTGATGCTTGCATCTAATTATTTGGAAATTTTGAAGGAAAATGTTATCGGTTTGTGATCAGATTTAACTGGAGCAGTGAATAACAGGGAAATAGTTGGTATATCAATACCATGTTGGTAAGGCCCAGGTCAAGAATATTATGGCATGTATTGGGTTCCTAGACAATTTTGTCTAGGGAATTTTTTTATAAAATGAATGGGATTTTTGGGAGTAACCTACAGCTGGGGAATAGGCATCTAAATTAATTGTCAGGTGGTTAATGTCTCCTAGGATACAAAGGTACTTCAAAAGCAACAAAGTTACTGGCTGATTTTCCTTAAAAATCAAGGGGAAAAACATGAAATGTAGACAAGCTAAGTTAAGGCTTCAGAATAAACAAGCACTTAAAACTTGTTCATAAATCAATGCTCCTTTAGCAAAATGAAGCCCAATTAAGGTTGAAAGAGTTCACCTATGTGATATCTTTTATTTTCAATGAAGAAGTATTGATTACTTTGAAGTCTCAACTGAGGTTGTTTACAATTTGTGGTTCTTGTTTCCTGATTTTTTTGAAGTCTCAGCCAGCAACTATATTGCTCATGAAATACCATTTTTCCAAGTGGTTTGATGTTTTTCCTTATGGGTGGGAGATGTCTTATCCCCTAAGGCTGGAAAAATATTGCACCTCACAAGGATTTTCTATCAATCTTTGTGTATCTCTCTCCCCAGGATTCATGAAGCTAGCGCCAGGCGCAGGCATAGCGTAGGCGGTATAACACCAAATATGGCCGTCGAGCGATTCAGGTACAATCCAATTCCACGTGCACTACCGGCGTACGCCAGAACTGCACAGCCCCCGGCGTAGGTATGCTAATCACCCCATGTGCAGTGTCGCACCATGCAAATGAAGGCATATAGCGATTCATGAAGTGGTGCAGGCATAGCGTAAGCCCACAGAAATGTAAACCAAAAAACACGGTTTACATTTTCCCAAACAGAACATCGGAGCTATGGAAGAGGGCCAGACCCAGGTATCACAACGTTAACATATGCCAATGGTGAAATACACAGCCAATGGCATAAGAAAAGATGCACAACATGTAAATAACAACATTTAATGTCATGTCCACAGTAACGCACAGCACAACCGCAGGGCATGTGTGCGGAAGCTGTAACATAAAGAAATTATATAAAAATGTCATAAAATCGCAACGTAATAGAAATCAGGTTTACAGCATAATACACAATGGTAGGCATGGAACACGACAACCAAGGTGCAAGGGTTGCTAAGGGCCTGCGATAGTGTTCAGCGCGGTAACTATGAATTAGTAGTCAATGCCATGCAAATGAGGCAGATAATACTGAATAGCAAATGTCCTGCCCAATGAAGGTTGTACCATACGGCGCAGTGGTATAACACCGAGGAGTGGCTCAGAGGAGATACATGACATCAGCAGAGGGGTGTGCCACCGTAGCAGTAAGCACATTGGAGCAATGCAAATCTGGCCTGTCCATTGCTAAGCAAAGCTGCAGAACAGGGGTGGGAGGAAGCTATAGAATCGTTTAGCTGAGAGCACACATGGTGCCCAAAAGCGCATGTGTACGAGGATGAAAACGTGCCCGAAACCCAGTAATCAGATGCACGCGCTGCAAACAATAGCAGAAACAGGAAGGTCAGGGGAAGAAAAGAAGGAAATGCGGAAGTAGGGTAATTGGAGTACTAATGAGCAATCAACACCAATCAACCCACGAAGGCCAATCGATGGCAGCTGACAAGTCTGCTTGCAGAAACCTGCAAAACAGGATATGGGAGGCATTGGAATGCAAAGAAAGGAGGGGAGGTATTGGATTGCAAAGATAGGAGACCTGACACAGCAGAGCAAAGCAAACCGACAGCACACCAGCAGTAGCACACATAACGCAAGATACGCCAGGTCCAGGAAAGTACAAATGAAAGTAGGCTGCAGGATGCATGCCAGAAAATGGTAGGTGCAATGTGCAGAAATGTAAAGGGAAGGTCAAGAGGTAATCCACAGCAGGCAAATGTAATCCAACACCAAAGGCACCACAATAGTAGTTCCGGCAGTAAAACACATAAGATACCCTGTAACTACGATTGTACATACACAGCCTATGACATCATCGGTGTTCACAGCACAATAGTATAACATGTGAAAGCACCCAACACACACCTGTGTATTCCCAAACACCGCACCATAGGTGTAAACACATGGGGAACTTTTAGAAGGAGAGTGTTCAGACCAAGGGTAACCTACCAGGGGCTACATGACCTGGAGATAGTAGAGCGTTACAGGGTGGACAGGGACATCTTACAGCAAATAGTGCAGCTGTGCCGGCCATGCCTGAGAACCAGAAACAACACAGGGGAACCCATCAAAGTGGACACGAAGGTATGTGTAAGCCTATGAATACTGGCCACAGGTACCTTTCAAAGGCCAACTGGAGATATAATGGGTATCTCACAGGCATCAGCATCCAGGGTACTACACCAGTTCCTGGATGCCATGTTACCACATGCCAATGAGCAGATATACTTCCCCAGAACTCAGGAGGAGTTGGTCAGCAATATGCGCCACTTCCACCATGTGGCACACTACCCGGAGGTACTGGGTGCGATAGACTGCACGCACATACAAATCAAGTCACCACCCGGTGAGCATGGTAGGCGCTACATAAACCGCAAGGGATTCCACTCCAACTGCCAGGTCGTGTGCAATGCCCAGGGCATTATCATGGATGTGTGTGCTGGCAGCCCTGGAAGCTACCATGACTCCCATATCTGGCATGCCTCACAGCTGTATCAGGTATTTGTCAGGGGGTACATCCCACATGGCCATCTTGTGGGGGATGCTGGCTATGCACTGGAGCCGTGGATGATGACTCCCATCAGAAATGCACACACACCCATGCAAGAATGCCATAATGAGGCACACGCACAAACCAGAATCATCATAGAGCGTGTGTTCGGGATGCTGAAATCATGGTTCCGGTGCTTGGATACATCTGGTGGAGCATTGCAGTACTCTCCAGGCACGTGTGCCCACATCGTCATAGTATGTGCCATGCTACATAATATGATCCTGTGGAAGCAGCTGCAGCAGGGACATAATGGTGAAGGCCCTCATAGCCCACTGCAATTGCCAAGGCCATTACAGGCACAGAGGGATTCAGACCATGAACACACTGTGCCAGCCCCAGTAGGCAGATAGAGGCGTGCCCAATATGCCTATATCTTGGCAAAGAGGGAACGTATAGCACATACTCTGACAGTGTAGGCCCCTATGGACTGACACCTCTCCACCTGCACACACAGTAAAATGGATGGCACACAAACATGACCACCTGTAAATTGTAATGTATAGGTGGCCCAATGTGTGACTCCTACATAAGCAGCCCTCAAACATTGTAAACACAACAGCCAGTGGAACACGGAATGCCAACACCTGAACAGTACATGAGCCTTACAGCATATGGTGGTGCTGTGTGCCTGTCTCGTTCCCTGCCAGAGATATATATGTATATATATATATATATATATATATATATATATATATATAAATATATATATATATATATATATATATATATATATATATATGCACACATATGCATATATATAATACAGATAGAAAGGCCAATAGAGTGATATATGGTGATATAGATGGATTCAGGTACTGTGTTCAACTGTGTCTGTGAGTGCCGTAGTCTGTGTAAGTGTGTGTTGAGGGTGCCGTGTGCGTCTCTGTGTGACCGTAATGTGTGTGTGTGTGTGTGTGTCCGCAACATGTGTTTGTTTGTGCCAAGTCAGAGGCAGATCAGTACGGTAGGAGTGGGTATAGCTAGCCGTAGGCATACGGTTACTACCTGTCCCACAGTAGGAGGGACAGCCCCACCCCGGGCAGGTGTGTCCTGACATAAAACAGTACAAAGGGCAAATGTCCGAGATGGTAGGACATAAATATGTCCCATATATAATGTAACAGTTGTATTTAATAGTTATGCCTGTATGTAAGAAACGTAAATGTTGCATGCAATATGATAAGTAGCCAAAGTCACACAACAATAGGTATGTATTGAGGATAAAAGTATGTGCTAACCTGTGTACTGACCGTGGCTACGTGTTGGCCTGTGAACACCACTGTGTGTCCCGCAAGTGTCCAACAATGACCATATGAAAAGGTGGCAACCCATGGCAAACAGGCTCTTTTACCAACACAACCACAATGATTGCAAATATCTGGGACAGAAATACAAGGGATAGCTGTCACTTACACATATCCCTTGATATATCGCTGCAATTACGGAGGTATACAAGTAGCAAGCTCACCTGCAGACGATATAGAAACCAATTAACAATGGCCCAACGTACAATCCGGTAACATAAGTCTACTAACTGTTAGCTCTCTAATTAGGGATGGAGCCCACACACATATAAACAGATTATGTAGAAATGCAAGACCCACAAACCTGTATATGCTACGTACACCCACCGACATCCCCCACACCAGAAACTAAAGCAATACAGACTGTAATAGCAGCACAAACATCCAGTCAGTCAATTACATCTGCAGAACCCTCAACATACCATGTGAGAGACACAATTAAAGGCGTCATGCATAATTGCAGGCGTTGTATAATGGAACAAATAGCCATGTTACAGGTTTTGTTTGCAATACTCCGTTATCAGACGTTGGAATGACAGGTACAACCACATGTTGAACCAAATACTCTACCTGTCACTCACAATCCACGGGAGACATGAATCCAAAGTATACTTGTCTCCATGCATAGCAGTTGCAGTTACACATAACAAAACACAATACAGACCGACTCCCCGAAGGTAGGGCAAATAGGCAACGCCCAAGTGGAGAATCCAATTATACCCCACTGTTGCTGCGTAATTGGTGAATGGAGTAGCTGCACAGCTGATATGCAAGTAATTAGTCACTCAGGAACACCAATTGGTGGGATGAATCCACATGTTACAGGTATCGACGTATATAAGGATGACTTGCCAGACATTCAAGCCGTATGCTCATACCGAATACCAGTTGAAACACTGTGAGAGAGATAGAAACGAAATGCCGTAACGACAACAAGGTATGTAGAATGCCCGATATGTAAGGTTATGTATAGCATGATCTGTATTAATTAGTTTTATTGCATGTATAGCCTGGTTTGCATTAATTAAACGTGTCCGCAATGCATAAAGTGGGGAAAGGTATTTATGTAGTGATGTCTTGCTGAGCATACTAACGCTTGTAGAAACTGTGCGTCCAGCAGTGGGACACAAGGTACACAGCACAGACACCACAAGAGATGCTACATGAGGGCGTTAACCAGAAAAATCCCATACAACCCGCCGTCAGTGGTAGGGTATGTCCAACAAGGACGTGCCATAGCAGGGGATAGTATATGTTGATATACTGTCACAGCACACATGTGTATGGGCATATAACATTAATGACATATCTAAGGTGGTCCCACTGTGCAAGTATGCTTTGCATTATGGGATACTATGTGAAATATGTGTAATGTATAGTATTATAGGTAGATATGACAGATATTCTACACAGCATAACAGGCATATCATGCATACCACAGGCATTGTCTATTGGTATGTACAATAACAGGATACATATGGCTTGTAGATATCTAATCTAAATGGAAGGGCTACCAAGTAACCATGCACAAAGGACATGTAATAGCTTCACAGGTGCATAGTGGGGTACTATGCAGTCTGGCAAGTTCATGTGTAAGCACAACTACAGTGTTCACACTAGTGGCACCTCTCTAGGGTAGTGTCCTGTGAGCAGCAGAGCCAGGTGTCACCTGCACCTCTGCACAGTACAGCCACTGCAGTGATCCCAGGCCTACATGTGTCTCCCAAGCACAAAGGGAGGTATCACATGAACAGTGCTACTGAGTGTCCCTGCGTGATGTACATAGGACTTATGTTCCAAAGCATGGTGAGTGTCCGGTTTGGGAATGTAACCCACAAGCACATCCCACTCATTGTGGCGTGTGTGCACATATCCATGAGCATGTTGCTCACAGTGGCCTCTGCTTATGTCGCGTATGAGGAGTATATCCATTAATAATGTTGTGGACATGGGCCCTGTCTGATCAGCAGAGGTCACCCCTGAGTATGTAGTATGCAAATGTGTACAGATGTGGTGTCCATAGTGCAGCCACATATTTAAACTGTCGGAGCTCAGTAAACGTCATGGCGTGTTAATGTTGTGGCATGTAAAGCTGTAGCTGTTGTGTAAGGTACACCCTAAATGGGGTGGTGTACCCTTGAATGTGTGTAGATGTCTTGAGTTCAGAGGTACAATGGGTGCCTATGTACCAGCTACACACCCAGTACAGATAGGTGTGGCCACGTAGAAGGATATCCACGCCACAGTGGCAATACAGTAACCACAGGAGTGGGTGCGACATATGTGTGTACTGCAAACATGTACAATGTGATATGTATGTAGGGGACTACCATCCATGTGATAGTCAGTGGGTGAATGGTGTAATGCAAAGGTGATGTGCATGCACCTTGTGTCATGCAGCTTGATGCCATGATAGTCATATTATGTATCTGTCACTGCGACACCTGTATAGATGGAGTCAGTATCAGCTGGTGGAGCAATCATGGCGCTTTGTATGCAGGGGTTGGAAAGCTAGGCAGGGAAAGTCCCCTGTGCTAGCCTGTTCCACAGGGAAGCATATACTGAACATGAGGGGCCCTATGACTGAGGACTGTGGTATGTCAAATGTACCTGACATGTAGTAGGTACTATGGTATGCTGGCCTCACTGTGTGTCCTGTCCATGAGCCACATAGCATAACATCCTGAGACACAGGGTATGATGTGCAGGTGGATGTGTATGTTGTCAATACCAGAATGGGGAATGGTGCTGAAAGGCAATGAGAGGACAATGTAGGATGTGTGGACTCCCGTACCATCAGCAACTGCCCTGGTAACTGTATGAAAGGAGTCCACCATGTGTAGGGGCCATGCTCTGGCCCTAACAAGCCCAACCCAGGTGGCAGCAAAGGACGGGAGCCCAACAATGTCTCTGTGAATGACGTCCTTGATGATGTGCCCCATAGCCATGCAGAACAGTCCAGTCAGGTGTGTAGGACTATAGTCCCACTCGTGCATTGTGGTGCCACCTGTGTGTAGTGTGATAAATGCTGCTGTGTGCCATTCAGGGGCTACTATGTCTGAAACAAGGCTATTACTGAATATGGTGGCCTGGTGGGGAGACATGTAATTCAGAGGTTGGTGGACATCACAGCCTGGGATGTTGGAAGGTGACATGGGGCCAGTGTCCCAGGACATACAGAGTGTAGGTCAGTACTCTGTAGGTGTGACCACAGGGACACCACAATGTTCATGTATGGATTGTGGCCCTGTAGTGAGTGACAGGGTGCAATGTCAGCATTGAATCCATCCTCCAGCATGTTGCCAACATCACCTGGGTCTGTAATGTTCCTTAGTGACTGTTGTATGTGACAGCAGATGTGGGTGTTGCCATTGACTACTGACGTACCACCATAATGCCTGGTGGTACACCCCGGAATGTGTGGCAGTCATGTTTACATAGCTAGTCTTGGAGTATGTGATGAGGGACCCTGTGGCCCCACCACGGCTGACCAGTGAGCCACCCCACACATGGGAATGTACACCACTGTGCAACAGCCTACACCTGTTGTTGTACATCATATGTCCATGGAACATGACCACCGGAGTGGCGTCTGTTATCTGGTGTGTACCATCATGGCTCTGTGTGGAATAGCATGATCCATGCAGATGTGTACATGCTAATGAAGTGCACTGGGGTATGTGTCAGCATTTGTATGTGCATTGTCCATCTGCACGGGTGTCATGACGTTAACAACCGCTGTCAGCAGACGTCTGTAGTAGGTGTTGTAGTACTCATGTACTGTGTATGCTGTGATGGGTGTGGTGCCGGGATGTGGCTAACAAGGTTGATTAGCATATGTTCGGAATCCACCAATGAGGGGATAACCCCAGGTGTGTAACACCAGTCACATGGTGGTAGTGTTCATGCCAAGGTTAATGTAGGTCTAGGAGGTGGTGTGTATGGGTTGATCCAGCAGAGCGGAGGTTATGACTCATGGATGTGTCGGTACATGTGTGGCTATCCCAGTGAAGTGTGGGGTAGTGTCAGTCACACATCAGTAGTAGCTGTCTGAGGCCCACTGTCCAATATACCAACATAGAAGGTATGTTACCCGTGGGGTATGATGTTGACTCTGTAGCTTGTTACAATTTGTATAGCGGTCCCGGACACAGTTAGTTGCACGTGGAGCACCTCTGATGCATTGTGCTAAGTAACTTGCAAGGATGTGTGCAAAACATAGTGGGATATGGGAACCCCTCAGCTGTGGGTGTGCCGGTCCAGGTATGTGCCTGAAAGGTATGGCCTGTCTATAACCTGTCATTGCAGGTGTGCTCTGCAGAGCCTAGAGGCAGGTCGCAATCACTGCAGAGATGTTTGAGTGGTGCATTATAAGGTGTGCCTAGCCTGCGTGCATCACAGAGGAAGATGCAAGCATTGTGTCAGATGACCCCATGTCGTGCCTGCCAGTTCCCGTCCTGCCGGTGACAGTTATTGGAAACTGTGCAAGACAGGCAGTATAGAAGCAGCAAGAGCCTTACATGTGAGCTGTACTCCCAGGGCTGACAGGTGCAAGTCATCTGTGCCACAGCATTGTGTTTGACCAGGTCAGTCAAAGCGGACAGATACCAGATGCCTGTGGAATGACAATAGGAGCATAGGCAACTGTTGAAGTGACACAGTCGGTCGTTGTACAGTGGTATCGTGTCCGGACAAATGCAAAATGCTCCCCAGGGCTTGGCCCACACCCTCAGGGCTATAAGACTGGTGAGCTATTGCATGTCCCTGCACATGTAGTCTGTGAAGTGGCATCACAGGGCAGTCACACTAGCATGGAGAATGACAGTCACATCCTACATGGTGAGGTGTGGAATGGGTGCATAGGTTATGTTTCAGAAGCAGTTACCCGACAGCAAGATGTAAGCGACTATCGCCTTGTGTAGCCTGCTGTGTGGAACTGCAGTGTGACTCCCTACAGAGTCATCTATGACTGGTGTGTTGTGAATGTTATAACTCCCTATTGGCTGTATGTGATGGGCACACATGAGTCTGTGGGCTATAAGCTGGTGATGTTGTCTTCCATGATGGGAGCTACCTCTGGTGCCTACAATGAGTATGGAGACGTACTGCACAAGTCGTCCTCATAGGTGTGGCCAGTGGTGTAGATCATGTGAGACTATGTGATGGGTGGGGTGTGTTGCGAATGTCACACATCCCTAAATGACTGTCGGGTGCAGTCAGGGTTGGTGACAGCATTACCCCCAGGCTCCAGCATGGCTGCAGAAGTGCATCCCCCACAGGCTGTAGTGTCGTATGTTGGGGTGTGTTGCGAATGTCACACATCCCTAAATGACTGTCGGGTGCAGTCAGGGTTGGTGACAGCATTACCCCCAGCCATAGCTGTCAACCTCCTGTCCCCAAAATGAGGAACATTAGCCCTCATACTGTGTGACAAATGGGCAAAATGTGGAACACTTACAACTGGCTTACTAACAGCTTCAACTAGGAAGGGCATATGATGGCTAAAATAGGCTGGTTTTACGTATAACAAAGATATTCTAATGAATTAATATGATTCCCATCTATTTAGCCATGGCTAGCAGGTAAACAATTTCCAGCAATGAATGTGTGACAGACCCTTTCAATGTGGAACCTTGAGGAACATGCACCTTTTAGAACCCCAAATGAGGTACGTTCCTCGTAATGAGGTACACTTGAGAGCTATGCCTCCAGCATGGCTGCAGAAGTGCATCCCCCACAGACTGTAGTGTCGTATGTTGGGAGGTGAGCATTGAATGTGTACATGAGACAATTGCTCTATTGCCACATGTACAACATATCCCTCATATAGACAGGCAGTAGCACTGGTACATGACAGTTGTACATGCCTGTATATACAACCATGTCCCACAGGATATGTGCGTTACGTGTGTACAACAGCTATTGTACCATAAGCAAGCTGGGAAGTGTAGGACAGCCAGTGTACCTATGGGAAATGGTGTGGAATGGGTGCTATAGTAATCAGTAGCTCATGACATGCCCACAAGTTCTGAACAAGTGCCTAGCATGACCATACAATACAGATAGGGTGTTGGATAATATCAACCCACAAGTGGTGATCAGTCATTTTGGGTGGCACCGCACTATAACCCTGCTGAGTATGGTGTGCATGTCCATGAACCATTAGCACTGTAGATGTTAGCAGTGCAGATGTACAAGACAGCACGGATATCTGATTACAAATACTTTTGCATGTCACAGGAGTGTTCCACCAGTGGCCTGTTGACAGATTCACAACTACAAAAGGTGCAAGACTGACATGTGCACATCACACCAGTGCCAGCTACAGTAGAACAGGGTTAATGTGTTGTACCCCACCCTCATTGTAGCCCATACCACACAGACAAATGTTAGGCATCTGTGTATGTAAGGCTGTGAATGGCCATGACTTATCAGTATAGCTGTGTCAGTGTTGTGAACAACATACAGAATGGGCTGTGTGGGTGAGGTGTGCGTCATATATGCACAGTCTGATGGATGATACCAGCATTGTCACCACTAGGCGAACATCCCTGTACCCATAAACAACTACCTAGGCTGTGGTCAACATTATGGACACTGTGTAAGGGATGGTGCTGTGCAGTGCACCCCCCGACTTGGTGACGTCTCCAGGCCCCTTAGGTAGTCAAATGAGGTACCCATGTCAGGGTGCCATCCATGAGCATGGAGATCACTGGACAGGCATATACAGCACTGTGGTGACCAATATTGGATCACATGTGCGATACCAGCCTTCACAATCCTCACCTCCACTATGCAGCATGCTGTCTACCTTGCAGAAAGACATTTGCTACATCATGATGATGGACATGCTACATGCCCATATCCTGATCTATAAGACATATGTCATGGACAGCCACCATCCTAATACTAGGATCGCCACAGGCTGGACAGATCCCTGTGCCATATATGTGACATACTCCCACCATACCATGCAACCCTGTCCATCAAAGCTGCACATGTCATCCCAGTTATACATGGTGTGATGGCCGCATGGTAGATGTACTATCAACTGACTGGATCAGTAATTTGGCACTGATGCACCTTGCGGTGGCACAATGGCTGTCTGTTACAGCTAGGAAACCGTGCCCGCACATGCTATGGTTGATGACCATCCCTGCGAATGTTGTCTGACTAGCCATTGTCCCATGCCTATCACATGTGCAATACAGGTGATCCATGGCAGGATGCTGAACAGTTGTACAGTGCTGTGTAGATGTATATGGCAAAACACATGCATGTACAGGTGTCCATGCGTATGTGTGCATTGTCACTGCTCAAGTCCATTACGGCTGTGTCTGTGTTGATATGTGACATATACACAGCATCCAGGTCAACAGCAGTACCGTGGACACATCCAGGCATGTGCAGATAGGTAAGAACACAAGTGCAGGCAAATAGACATGCCCACAGCAAGACAGCATTTACATGGAGTATGAACACTGTAATGAGGTGACACACATATATGGTGATGATATCCAATGCATAATGGGTGTGACATGTGTGTGACACAAACACATCAGTCGTGTCAGTGTCATGATGCTTTGCAAAGATAACTATGCAGATGTAGTAGATGTCATAGAAATGAATGTGCAGCAGTATCTCTGTACATCTCTGAAATGTCTTACAGATAATGCCCATACACGCCTCCCAGCATACACCCACCAGGAGGATGATGTCCTCATCCCACAGCTCCATGAAAACTATGACTTGTTGTTCAGCCATGTGCCACAGCATGCTCAGCAGCGGGATGACCTGTGGCAGGATCTACACAGGAGGGTGAACGATGTGGGTGGTCATAACTGCACCTACCAGCAGGTGCGCAGACACTGCATGGACTTGATACGACATGCAAAACAGTGTGCCACTGCAATCGCCAGGGAACAAGGTGGAACAGGTGGTGGTCCACCAACCCAGCCCCCACTCACACACACCGCGGAGCTACTGGCCAGTCTGGGCACACCCAGGGAACAGCATCCAGAAACACTAGCTGCCGTCGTGGAGGTGGGTGTCCCCCAACCAATGAGCCTGGAGTTGCCTGGTAAGTCAGTACTGCACATATGGCTATTATATCCCATGTAGTTGCATGCGTCACTGTACATTATGTAAAGTAACAACATATGCAAGGTATGTGGGCACACATGCTGCATACTACAGTATGCTACATTGTGTATGCACACATGTGCATACTATATGCTATTACACAGGTGAATGTGTTCACATGCACAGTGCAACCTGTGGCTGTCATACAGTCATGGATAATGTTCATACTGGTGTGTCACCCTTATACAGGTACCTCTGGCGTGCCGCACAGACATGAGTCCATTGCAGGTGAGACTGTCATCAGTATCAGGCATGTTACAGTGTAGATCTATTTGCCATGTGGCCAGTTAACACTTGCACACCTGATGTTTGTTCCAGTCATGATATGCAGGTCGCACCACCCTTCATTCACACAGGCCACCCATGTGCAATATATACAAACGTAATGATACACCGACTTGAAACCACAGTACTTGTCATTGCGAAATGTGTGGTCCGCTGTGCATACAACGGTGGAGGTGTTCTACAATGGAGGCATATGTAGTATGCATTGGAACAACGTGTGTGGTACGCACACAGTACCACACAGTGAGCTGTGATATGGGCAGCCCACAGGTGTCACCATTGTGTCATATGCCCCTGCATTGGGTGCACACATTGTGATGTGCCACCTGACATGTCCCAGACATGTAGTGTTCTGTCTGCAATATTGTCACACTATCGCATGACCTATACCCCACATACCAAACATACAACCCGTTGTCTGCATAGCCCTGTGGATTGTGACATATCTGACATCTATGGGTGTATGCCATATGGGACAACACAGACATGTGAGATAGATGGCCATCACACACAACTGACCAACATATGTGCACACATGGCCATGGGGGATGGCCAGAGACATGTAGCCACACAGTACTTGGGATGTGTATACACCCTGTTGCACATTGTCCACACATGGTCCAATTATAGCCTTAGTTGACTGATTATACAGTTGATGTGGTACACTGGACAACCTAAAAGCCTGTGCACAGCTACTGGAGGTGTCACTGAAGTCTACCATATACGATCTGTTGAACATCCGACTGTGTTACAGTTATGGCTATGCAATGTGTACATATTATGCATTCTACAGCAACATAGATGCCTCATTATGCCATGCAATGGCACAGTGTCTGTACTTCACACTGTATAGCAATGTAGATGGCTCACACTACCCTCCCATGCTCATGCACATTTGCTAAACATGCACTCTATCTGTAGGGCATACACACACTACTGCATTGTGAAGCCCATTATGATGCTGTACATGTGTCAGGACACCATTGTGTCAGACATGTATGCATGTTAATGCACATGTCATCAGATTACATGTCAAGGTCACGTCAGCCATGTGTACTGTTATCTTGTTCTGGGCCACATGGTGTATCACGGGGATGCATGCATACTACCATGATTGTGTGAACTGCATGGCTACTGATATGACACCTGCTTGCTGTAGTGTGCACCCCAGGGAGGTATGCTTACTAACACTTTTAATGTCTGAGCTGCATGCCCTCTGCTGTATCGCAGGCATGCTGCATGCCATCTGAGAAATCACATGCATGGTGTGTCTGCGTGTGTCTGTGTTTGTGTGTGTCTGTGTCTGTGTTTGTGTGTGTGTCTGTTTGTGTGTGTGTGTGTGTGTGTGTCTGTGTTTGTGTGTCTGTGTGTCTGTCTGTGTGTGTGTGTCTGTGTTTGTGTGTGTCTGTGTTTGTGTGTGTGTGTGTCTGTGTTTGAGTGTGTGTGTGTGTCTGTGTTTGAGTGTGTGTGTGTCTGTGTTTATGTGTGTCTGTGTTTGTGTGTGTGTGTGTGTCTGTGTTTGTGTGTGTCTGTGTTTGTGTGTGTCTGTGTTTGTGTGTGTGTGTGTCTGTGTGTGTGTGTGTGTCTGTGTCTATTGTACTTTACAGTATTTCTTTGCATTCACAGGTGATGTAGGTGCGTTACCCTCCTGCAGTCCATCTGATGTTAGTGTCCCCACAGATACTAGCGGTGATGAACATATGCATGAGGTACAGGCAGGGTTGTCAGGGGCTGAATCTGTGCCAATGGTTACCATCCCAGCTATGTCCCCCTCTTTCCCGCACACAGTTCTGCTGCCAACACATACCGCATCACCAGTGGCCATAGAGGAAGGACAGTCAGCGTCTGTTAGCGTGGAACAGGAATGTATGGTGGCTACAGAAGGTGTGTCTACACACCATGGTGTCAGTGTTATGACTGCAGATGTGCCACACAGGCATGTGGCCAGTGCTGCTCGTAGGAGGACGTCTGGCAGACATGCACCTGCAGGAAAGAGCGCAGCAGCTGGTATCTCCAGACGCATGTTCCAGACTGTAATGGCAGCACAGGCACGTGCTGAACGGCAGAACAGAGAAGGGCACAGGCTGCAGAGGGCTGCTATCCATACCCTAAATGACAACATCCAGGCATTGGCAAATGCTCAACAGCAGATTGCTAATGTTCTGGATAGGCGATTAGGTGAAATGGTCAGAATCCTTGACCGAGGCATAGCAATATGCGAGCGGGAGCTGTCTGTGCTGGAACATCTGGTAGGAGTGAGGCATAGTCCACATGGACGTAGGCCAGCAACACCACCTAGTGTAGGTCGACGTGAGCATGCCACCTCACATGCCCGATCCCATAGTGCCAGTAGTAGTAGCAGTGCAGCTGGTGCTGCGCTGTCAACACCAGGACACAGCAGGCCACGTGGACGTGGCCCTGGATGTTCTCAGCGGGGACACGGTTCCAGCAGACATGTGTCATCAGACAGTAGCCGCTCTGTACCTCCACCTGGTACTGCCCGTGCATCCCCAGGCAGGCACAGGTCACGTGGCTGTGGACGGACACAGTGAGCTGTACAACCTGCTCTGTACAATCTGGGGCTGTCACGTATACCCTGTGTAGGCCTCAAAATGGCAGAACTGTGTACACATATGCACGCACACAGCAAACACAACTGTAGGGCTCCACAACATCCACATGCATTCTGCACAGACATGTGCAATCAACTCACCGGCCCTTACACACACACATGATGTTATCCATTGGTGCAGCCTATGCCCCTGGCAAACATATCACCCTGTGCATATGATGAAGCCTGTGCCGCATCCCTGTCATCCACACCATCGGTACAGGGTTATGCACAAATATTCTGATGCACGGGGTGAACAGCATAGTGAGAGGTGTATGTAATATTACCTGTGTATGCATAGTGAGGGATGTGTATGTTGCAGTGGTTGTGTGTGAATACTGAGAGATGTGTATGTGACATATGTTGTGTACTGTCAACATGCACCGGTCATACCATGTAGTGCAGGTGCAGCATGCATTGTGATGTGTTCACGGTATGTGTCTCGGTTACATCTGTAGCACCATGTTAGTTGTGATACCCTGGTTCCCTCCTATGGTGTACTTGCATGTGCCTACAGGTAGCAGTGTTTGCAGGCCCCCACATGTAACTGTGGATTACTCACAGGCACATCTAGCAATATCAGCATGCTACATGTACCCTCAACCTGACTTTTGGACACACCAACATGACACAGATGTCCGCACATATACTGCACCTGACGCATGTGGTCAGTGCCACAGGCTACACTGGACAGAGTCGTGACATACATAGCAGGACACATTACAGGTATTGTGACATGGTGCAGGGGTTGTACACAGCGGTCTGGCCAATGATGATGTGAGGTGTCACTTGGTAGCTGGAGGCCACACTGTGCAGCAGTAGGACCCTGTAACAGTACGGGAACATGGCCGCATTCACGGGGTGTACACCACTATAATGCACACCCCATAGTGTGCAGGTGGGGACCCTTGCCTATGTGGTCATCACCCTCACAGTACTATGCACCCACACGATGTGTCACAGAGAAGGGACATGCACATATAGCCAGTATGGCTGGGACCTATGGCATCAACAGGGTAGTGCAATGCATCACCATTACGGGTTAGTCACCACGTGGGGTTAGTGATAATTTCCCACCGTATATTAGCATACACCCTCACACCAAGCACCATACATACATACAGACACACACACACACTGTGGTGACCACACATGTGTATATGGACAGCCGACGTGTGTGATGCACCACACCGGGCAACGTCATGCTTCCCACATTGATGTATGTACAGATCTCTACAATGGTGTACAGGGATGTGTAGCAACTGGGATATATTCCCCATGATAAGTGGCATCTCTGGTCACACATTCGGACACACATGGCAGTGCTGGGAATGATACACCTGCCATATGATGACATGTTTGATAGACATGCAGCGGTATTGATTGCATTATGTGTACCAACGCTATATCTGGCAAATGTGCTGCTATATGCACACGGGAGGTTGGAGGTGTTACAGGTGCCATGTGACATATAGTTGTTAACACTTGACCGCTGCGTATGCATTATGTCAGCACCGTCACGTAACAGCGACATAGCGTACTCTTTGCACATGGCATGATAGGATGGTGTGTGACACAACTGTGAGCCACCCCCTGCACACATACATCTACACAGGTGGTTCACCACGTTATGTACACACATCCCTCCATACGTGCTGTTTGTATGTCACTGTATACAGGTGTCAATGATGGGTCTGCATTGCAACTGCATGTCGTAGGTAGGTGCAACTATGTTACGGACATCGGCCACTGCACATGCATGGTTGCTGCATGCACAGTACAAATGTCACATGTGTCTCCTGTTGCCATGTTTGTATGCATTGCTATTGTTAGACATGTGTGTTGACATACATAACACATGGACTGTGGTATGATATCATGGGTGTCACAGGCGACCAGTACAAGGGTATGTGTCCCGGTCAACATTGCTACCCCCTGTAGTGTGAGCATTCAACAGAGATGGGCCCACCTTCCATTTGCTTGTGTAGCATTGATTAGGCCATTGTTATGCACAAGGTACATCAAAGGCTATGTATGTATGTGTTGTGTGTGCAGTCCATGCACACATCCACACAATCACATGTATGACATATCCAGATGTGTGTTCATTGGTGTACAGCAACAGTCAGGTGTCACAGCTGTGTAAGGGCCGTGGTATGTCTTGAGCCGACCTGTTCATATATACTGGTATCATTGCAATGCATAACACCTGTTGGATCCCTGTTGGTACATGTGTACTCTGCACAGCTGGTGTACACCTCTTTACATCTCAGTGGTCATGTGTCACATGGTGTTGTGGTACTGTAAGGCTGTGTAGTGCTGCACCGACAACATGGTGCTGACTTGACAGCTACAGTGTACACTGCAGTGTGTACGTGTGTGACCTGCACCTCTGACAGCTGTGATGGCAGCTGTGTGTGTACAGGTCACTGCATGTGTGACCACCCTGTGCATGAGGACAGTTATACCTTACTGTGCCCTTCTGTACTGTGCCCTTCTGTGTGTACACTCCATCTGCATGCACGACAGGCCTTTGCAAGAGCTAGGTGTGTGAGCATGCCCAGTATGCTGTTGTGTAGATGGACACACAGTACAGTCCATGTACACAGTTGTGTAGATGGACACACGGTACAGTCCAATCTGAGACCTTCTGTGTTTACACTCCATCTGCATGCAAGACAGCCCTTTGCAACAGCTAAGTGTGTGAGCATGCCCAGTATGCTGTTGTGTATATGGACACACAGTACAGTCCATGTACGCAGTTGTGTAGATGGACACATGGTCCATTCCACATTGCACCTTCCGTGATTAGACTCCGTGTGCATGCAAGATGGCCCTTTGCAACTGCTAAGTGTGTGAGCATGCCCAGTATGCTGTTGTTTAGATGGACACACAGTACATTCCACACTGCGCCCTTCCATGATTAGACTCCGTATGCATGCAAGATGGCCCTTTGCAACTGCTAAGTGTGTGAGCATGCCCAGTACGCCGTTGTGTAGATGGACACACAGTACATTCCAAACTGCGCCCTTCCGTGATTAGAATCCGTGTGCATGCAAGACGGCCCTTTGCAACTGCTAAGTATGTGAGCATGCCTAGTACGCCGTTGTGTAGATGGACACACAGTACATTCCAAACTGCGCCCTTCCATGATTAGAATCTGTGTGCATGCAAGATGGCCCTTTGTAACTGCTCTGTGAGCATGCCCAGTATGCCATTGTGTAGATGGACACACAGTACATTCCAAACTGCGCCCTTCCGTGATTAGAATCCGTGTGCATGCAAGACGGCCCTTTGCAACTGCTAAGTGTGTGAGCATGCCTAGTACGCCGTTGTATAGATGGACACACAGTACATTCCAAACAGACGTGTGATACTAAGCATGTGGGCATGGTCATTGACATCCTGTATAGCCACGGTGGTCATCCAGGCAACAGATGTCCATTTTCAATGTCACGATGGATGCCTACATTGAACACACTGGTTGCTCTCTCGAAGGGTGTACTGTCTGTGGCGCATCCCATATCTATTTAGTGTTGTAATGCTCCGTAGATATTTAGTTGGCCCGATGACAGCACTGCCATGTTTGTCTACGTCTACCTTGGGACAGTAATATGCTTTCAGACTGCTCACTCTCTAAACATTCCCTATCGGCATCTTTGCCTTTGCGGATGATGTCACCCACCTAGAAGTATGCCTCTGGGAGTGCTGTGTTCAGTAATCTCGGTAGCGCATTCTGTAAATGCGTAATGCTGTAGTGTGTTAAGGTAGTTAGGTGTATGTTCAACTCCCGGCCCTGCCAAGTGTGAGTGTGTGTGTGTGTTTCCAGCAGCCTGGGGACACAGTAATGCTTTTAGATGCCTCACAACACATACATTCCCTATCGGCGTCTTTGCCTTTGTGGATGATGTCACCCACCTAGAAGTATGCCTCTGGAAGTGCTGTGTTCAGTAATCTCGGTAGTACGTTCTGTAAATGCGTAATGCTGTAGTGTGTTAAGGTAGTTAGGTGTATGTTCAACTCCCAGCCCTGCCAAGTGTGTGTGTGTGTTTCCAGCTGCCTGGGGACACAGTCATGCTTTTAGATGCCTCACAACACATACATTCCCTATCGGTGTCTTTGCCTTTGTGGATGATGTCACCCACTTAGAAGTATGCCTCTGGGAGTGCTGTGTTCAGTAATCTCGGTAGCGCATTCTGTAAATGCGTAATGCTGTAGTGTGATAAAGTAATTAGGTCTATGTTCAACTCCCGGCCCTGCCAAGTGTGTGTGTGTGTGTGTGTGTGTGTGTGTGTGTGTGTGTGTGTGTGTGTGTGTGTTTGTGTGTGTGTGTTCCCAGCTGCCTAGGGACACAGTAATGCTTTCAGATGCCTCACGACACATACATTCCCTATTGGCGTCTTTGCCTTTGCGGATGATGTCACCCACCTAGAAGTATGCCTCTGGGAGTGCTGTGTTCAGTAATCTCGGTAGTCCGTTTTGTAAATGCGTAATGCTGTATTGTGATAAGGTAGTTAGGTGTATGTTCAACTCCCGGCCTTGTCAAGTGTGCGTGTGTGTGTGCGTGTGTGTGTGTGTGTGTGTGTGTGTGTGTGTGTGTGTATATATATATATATATATATATATATTTTTTTTTTTGTAATATGTATGTGGATATTAGCACTATTGAATGTGCTGCATTGTCTGTACATGTTCACCTTGGATGTATCTGAATGTGCTATGGCTCTGTGATAGTGCACATACTGTGTGCTGTAGTGATCCTGGGTTATAGTTGTGTAGTGGCCAGTTATTTTGTTGCTTGGTATTACTAGGGACATTGAAAACAATGATAGTACAGCACCTTTAAACAGTCATGTGCACATCTCAGCAGCAGTCAGCAGTGGTTATTACTTTGGAGGATGAGTATGGCTCATATAACTATGTATTAAATGACAATACTATGCAAATCAGGTTAACATTACTGACACCCGTTTATCCACAGGTTGTGATACAGATCTCAAGTATGTATGTGTATACATTGCCAGGTGCAGGACTGGACTATGGTTGAATGCATGGAGGGGTGTCTATGGCCAGGAATGGCGATCTATACAGCCTGGCAGGTACAGTCTGTGACTGTCCCACAACCTCCAGTATATGGCTGACACATGCTGAAACAGTGTACATGCAGAGACACACATAAAACAAACAGCTAGGGATAACATATACACACACATTGCATCAACATTGGGCCATGCAAAACCTGTTGTCCCTCACACACACACAAATGCATACATGTTGATTGTCTGGTTCAATGACAGGCTCTGGAAAAGAAACTACATACCCTGTGCATATGATGACACCTGTGCCACCTCTTGTAATGTGTAACATTGATGCAGGTACAGACTAACATGGTGCTGATGCACAGGGTGGCTTCATAGCACTGTACTAATATTACAATGTTGTTAACACAAAGTGTGATTTCCTTCTAGGTGTATGTAAGCAGGCATGATACATTACAGCTATGATCATCAATGTAGTATAGTGTACAGTACTGTTAATTCTGAAGATGTATTATCCATCCATGTGCCATTTGACTGACGTGTGTAGTATTGGCAGCATGTGTTTCAGAGTGTGCAGTACGTGTGTGATGTGTGTAGTACAGATCTTCATGTATTTATATGTGAACATGGTGAAGGTGCACTGTCTGCATGTACATGTATAGTGAACACATTGGAATGGTGACATGCCCTGTATTTCACACTGTTAACACTTCATAGTTTCTATTGGTGGCCAGTATGCATTATACTACACATATTATTGTACTTGTCTACACATGTATGATTGCTATGGTTTTACACGGTGCTGTGGATGATACTGTTACTATCTGTGATTGTTTTGCATTATGGTAGTAGACATGACCTCATCAGTCTGAATAACCAATTGTTATATGATATCTTCAAAACTGACCCACACATGTAGGACACACAGTAGCATGTGGATCCTACATGTACTATACTATACCAGTACGCACTGGTATTGACCACCACACATTGCTGGGACCATTACTGCTTGACATATAGCCATGTTAGTTACAAGCAAAGACAATAGGGATATTCCTGTCCACATCTGTGAATTCATACTGTGGCCTAGAATGCATTCTGCACATGACACAGTTATTCTACACAAGGGTATCATACAGACAGATACGTGTTATCTAACCCATGCTGTACACCTATAAGGCTAAACAGAGTCAGTTATCCACATTTACTACACATACTTTACCAACAGTAACACATAGGTATTACACCCCAATATGTATAATGGGTAACAATGTGTACATATAGATATGTGCTATGTCATTTGTCATTTGATATTTGCATTTACAATGGTATTTTGAAGTACATCACTGTATCACATATGCAATGAGAGTTCTGCATGCATATCCTCCAAGGTGGTTGTACAACTATGATGAATGTCCATTATTGACATACTTTGCTGTGTTTGAACTGTTCTGCAGTAATACACATACATGAACAGCCACTCACACTATATATATAAACTGTCATGTGTGTGTGTGTGTGTGTGTGTGTGTGTGTGTGTGTGTGTGTGTGTGTGTGTGTGACACAGATGACCTAGGCCACAGACAATTCTGGTACATGTAGTTGACAAGTGCTTTAATGCTCCACCAGATGTGTCCAGGCAGCAGAACTGTGACTTGAGCGACACAGACGCATGCTAGAGTAAAGTTTCTGTATGTGCGTGTGCCTCATTATGGCATTCCTGTTCATGTGTGTGTGCATTTCTGATGTGTGTCATCAGCCACAGTTGAACCGCACATCCGGCATCCCCCACTAGGTGACCATGAGGGTTGTCCTTATTGCCAAATGTTTTGTACAGCTGCGTCAGATGCCACATATCGGAAGCATTGCAGCTTCCAGGGCATCCAGCACACACATTCATTATTATGGGCTGGCCATCACACACAAACATCCACTTCATGGAGGGGAAGCCCTTGTGGATGATGTAGGCCCTACCACTCTCACTGGCTGGTGCTTTGATGCATATGTGCATGCAGTGTATTGCACACAGTACTTAGGGTATTCCACTATTGTGTGGAAAAAACACATATTGCTGCCCAATACCTTACAAGAACTATACATCATCACTGACATGTGCTGACATGGCATTCATGAACTGGTGCAGTACCCTGGATGCTGATGTTTGTAAAATCCACATCATATCACCAGTTGATCTCTGGAAGGTACCTGTTGCTGGTATCCTTAGGGCAACACATACCTTGGTTTCCACTGGGATAGGTTTCCCTCTGTTGGTTCTGTGTGTGAGACATGGCCTGCACAGATCCACAATCTTCTGCAGGAGGTCTCTGTCCACTCTATAGCGCTCTACTATCTCCAGCTCATGTAGCCCCTGGTAGGTTACCCTGTGCCTGCACACTCCTCTCCGTCTACTCACTGTGTGATGCTGAGTAGCATTCACATTGGCACAACCCTCCACATGTTGCATATGTTGACGTATAATAGCAATGGCAGCCCCTAACATTATGTTCTCTCAGTTAAGCATTTACAGTTTTCACTTCTTTTAGTATACTACAGTGTTGCAGTGTGTCTGAGAAAAACATGGTGGACTGCTGTTTGTAGAGTTGTACGTGCTGTGCTGTGCTGGCCTACTGTACTGTGTAATATACTCAGTCTGATTGTTTTCACCTGCTAGCTGTGGTAGTTCTCCTTGGTTAACTTACTGCTATTTGTTTACCTTCCTTTTCACTGTTTGTGTCCACAGTGAGCGGCGCCGCGCATAGGAGCACAGTGAAGTGCATATCCGCTTCCACGTGCGCACACAGGCTTATACATGCGTACAAACACTTACACTGGCTTACACAACATTACACGGGCTTCAACAATCTTACAGTAGCTTACTTGTTCTTCAACTCGCGCACACGGGCTGACACACATGCACACATGCTTACTCAGGCTTACAGGCTTGCACGGGCACAAACACACTTCACCAGGTTTGCAAGGAACTTCAGTGATATCCATGGCGTACACCGTCAGTTTACTGACTTTACCTAGGATAAATCATAACACGCCTCTTCCACTGAGTGCAGACATGTGACACACTGCTCCAATAAGATTACAATGTTTTATATATACACACTCATGATGTCACCTATCTTCTACGCTGATAGTCCCCTTAACCTACTCTTACACTGTAGAGGCTTGGCCCATATGGCATAACAAATTGTGCTTCACTATCCTCAGCCTCAATTGCATAGGATTGCCTATTAATGCTTGGTTACATCTCTGAGGGTGCGCTTCCACACATAGCAACCACTACTCAGTAGCCATGTTGTCTTCAGCTTGCCATTCACCTGCATGACCAACTAACTTTTAACTGACATTACAATTTGTATGTATATTTTACATATTTGTCTTGTTTTGTATGCACAGCACATACTCGCGCTGCTGTGCTACGCTTAAACACCGGAGATTGGGGGAGGACAACTAGAGTTTTATTAATTTCCAATGGAAAAACATGCCACTGGCCTTATATTTGGCCATTGGCATGCTTCTTCAACTAAATCCATCCTTTATTTGCAGATGACATTGCTCCGTTTAGCTACTTGCAGAACGTTACTCGGTTAACATCCGTGTACATTTCTGCACATAACTCTACTCTTGCACGGACAGCTTACTGTTTCATGTATCGCATATTTTACATTATTTGCATAGCTTTCATCTACAAATGGAGTAATTTGCATATCTTAACATTGTCCGTGCAACGTTCGTTTAAGGGGCTGTGTTACACGCCCCTACAGGATATTGCTGAATAGCTTGGCAGACATCTTGCCTTGCTCTACGCTTACTCTACTCGTACACACCGACCAAAGCTTCGTGAATCCTGGCCTAAGCTTTGATGTGTGCTAATATGTCTATTTGTGGAGTAAGCATGGCTGTAGGTATGTTTTGACCTGCTACATCTGTCATTTCTACAGAGCACCTCCCACTTTCATCATTTGTAGAGGTGACAGCCCTATAGGAACTATATGTACAGCTGTGACATTTGACAAGTCCAAACATACCTGCAGTCAATACTAAACTGACTACTTCAGCACTTTTCATACCTTCAGATTTGTCTTGTAGTGGTATAGTCGATGATACTGTTTCCTATAACATGTATCTGTTTCTGATACAAGATATGTCATTTTATTACACCACTGCACACAATATATGAAGAAATCACAGGTCAGATGCCATTACATTCCTTTTGTAGGACACACCCGCCCAGAGTGTTGCGTTCGTCACAAAAGCCGACAGGTGCTAATCAAAACATATTCTGCTATCATCTACCTTATGTGTTCGCCGGTATTTGCGCTTTCCGTCAGTGGCAGAACTCACATGCGAGTGTGGAAGACTGAACACTGTATCGGGGAAACTGCATAGCACCCTGAGGGACACATTTATGTTGTTTCTATTAACCTTCCACATTGACTATCACAGGGCATTAGTATTCATCCAAATTTATCGAGGTACATGCTTTTGACTTATACATGTTTTGTCATTTGTCATCACGTCTTTCTTCACACCTGTCCACCTAATCTCACTAGTTCTGTACATTTATTTAGGTCAGGGTTACCTTCATACCTCTCAACTGTACACATTTTGGGTAAATGTCCCGAACTTAGACGTCTGATTTTGTTCCTTTTTTAATAATATTGTGCCTTTCTGGTAATTTAGTGGGAAGTCATTAGGGACTGTGGGGTTAGACAATAATGACAGACATTTTTAGTTTACAATTAATAACCCTCAAAACATTCATACTAATGACTGATCCATTATTCTATCAATGTTCTGACTTTGTAAGAGGAATATTTGAGATATTCCCTATTTGTACTTATTTTAAAATGCCTTTGTCCAGATGTCTTATTCTGATTGAGAGGTATGGTTACCATCTTATTCGTACGCATGTACGTCCATGATAATCGCTTACATGACACTAATATAACTCCCTACGTCTTCCCCCAGTAGTTTACACAATATCCAGTAGATGGGTTCTTCATTTTTGGAAGTTAGAGGCGTCTGCTATACCCACATAGGAATATTAATCACTCCCATGGGGCGGACCTCATAAATCTGTGCCAACCAACACCTAGGCATCTAGGCCCATTATTGCATACCCATGATTCCCAGACCTGACACCCCTCCACAGTAGTCATAACACATATTTAATGTGAGCGATAATAAAATATGATGACACTTCTAAGCACTATCCATTCTCCGCATGTCGGGACATATGTCATACATTCTGTCAACCCATGTGTTATTACACTTGCACAAGCTACTGTTGCATGTACAGCTATATTGTAGTTGCGGATTACACTTCTTTGCAGCAATCATTACAGGACAGTGCGTGTATAGATTCACAATTTTTGGGGTCCTGCAAAGGACACCTATATCCATGTTTAAAGAGTAGGACTTACAGATCTGGCACACTGATACTTTCCGGGCAATGGTTTTGAGAGCAGCAGTGTATTTACCTTAATTGCATGTCTGTATGTCTATCCATACTAGCTATGGTGTAACCTATTTATGTAGATGTGTTATATCTACGAGGACATTTGTTTATATGTTTGTTAGGTATATATCAATTAATGTTGTATGTGTTTGTGTGTGTGTATATATATATATATATATATATATATATATATATATATATATATATATATATATATATATATATATATATATATATATATATATATATATATATATATATATATATATATGTCTGTACATTCTTTATTTCATATATTTATTATTTATTTATATATCCATATATAGACATTATGTGTAGACACCAGCATTCATTTGCTATGCTGTGAGCGGATTACACACAGGCGCACTTGCATTTCCTTATTGTGGGTTACGCGCAGGCGCACATGCATATCCTTATTGTGGGTTACATATGTTTACTAAGTCTTTTTGCTTATGTGGGCTTTATTACTTGTGACAGTACCAGTAAAATATCTGTAATCCGGTTAACGGACATATGCGAAACACACGTTCACCTTTACATATTTAAATGTCTGTACAGCACAGATGCATTCATTACACTTTAACATTATATGTGCTGTAGTCGTAGTTGAACCAGGACTGCATTCACGTTTGCCGGATGCTGTAACCACTATACTGTTGGTATTCTGACTCATTTATATGCATACCCATAGTACATAGCTACATTAACATATGCCTCACCGCTTCACTTATGACACAGGCATCCATTCTCCTGCTTGGAAAAGTGTGGTACTACATATTACACATTCCCTATTCCCTACTGCTCTGGACCCAAGCTGCATATTTAATCACTGCAGGGATATTCAGAACCCCAAGGCTTATAGTCCTGACACATACAAGTCTTTAATTGTCAGGGTGTTCATGTGGTGATTTGGGTTTAGGCTTGTCCGCCTGGTGAACGGAACTGCCCTGACCGTGTTCAAATGTCAGACAAAGCACATGGACAGAGTTTGTCCATTTTAAACATTTTATCTGTGTTTACAGACACAGGTGTTTGGGCACCTGTCAGCAGCTTATAATGTTGGCAATACATAATATGGGTGGGGGTAGTTACAATACATAATCCACAGTGAGTGGTGTTCCCATTCACATTATTTTACCTGTGTTTACAGACACAGGTGTTTGGGCACCTGTCAGCAGCTTATAATGTTGGCAATACATAATATGGGTGGGGGTGGTTACAATACATAATCCACGGTGAGTGATGTTCCTATTCACATTTGACTATTTCCTGTATTCATTCATACGAGGATTATTATTTTGGACATGAATTAACTACGAATTAACTACAGGTATGCAGTAGTACAGTAAACATATGTGAAGGTTTGTTACAGTAAAAATGTATGGACCTCTGTAATACTCGGAGACTACCCCACATCCTTCACAACATTTCATGCTAATGTACATACTATTATTCTGTGAACTTTCGAAGTTTGTGAGAGCAGTATTTACATCTGTCCCTATTTGTCCACCCATCATTTTAGGCTTTGTCCAGATTTTGTTGCTGTAATAGGTTGACAGGTGGTGTCGGTATGTGATTGAGTTGAATATATACTGTCGATAATTCAGTGGGGAATAGGGTTACCACCTCTTCCTCTTTGCGAGGGGAAGTCCCACTTTGGACAGTTGTGTCCTGCGACGAAACCTAAGACATGGCAAGTGTCCTGTGATTTTAAGACAAAGGTATATTTCTTATTTTCTTTAATAGTTGCATGATACAGGTATTTTGTATCTGAAACACATAACTATTATTTGGGATAGCATAAGCAATTCAAATGCTATGACATAAGCTTTTATCTTGGCAAACAAGTGTAATTCTGTCCTTTGAACTGGCCAGGGGTATGTTTTATCCTGCAAATTCTCACATTTCTACAACAGATGTCCCACCTTGGGTATCTGAACAGGTGGCAACCCTAGTGGGGAGACCTGCATGGTGGACAGGTGTTCCATCCTGCGTACTATGTTTTGCATGTCTGTCTAGAAACTGAACAGTACCGTGACTACACATACATGTTTTGTCCAGATGTGTGCAGTACTAGACACCGTGGCGTGTAAACAACTCTGATGTTTCAACAGGTTACTTATCCCACACGGGATGTACACACATTTTGCCAGAACATGGACGCGCGGGCATTTGGATTTACGTAACTGTGATGGGATGTTTACACATGTGGGATACATATTTGCAATCCTGACACTGCCTAGGACGATACTTCCTACTACATATGGGGAATACTCGCTATGTGTAGGTGTACGGTTGTGCAAGGCTGGTAGCTGAATTTGGTGGACATCCGGACATGGGTGCGGGTTATGTGCTATACAGGGGTTGTTGCGTATTGCATTTGCATGCATGGGTTCTGCATTTGGATGTCCCGGTTCTGCATATAGCATCCTATGTGTATGTGCCGGTTACGTTCCTGTTCATGTGTATAGGACATTTTAATATTCATATGTTTGTGTGAGTTTGGTATACAATTTGAACTGTCAGGTTTCTTTACGGTTGTTATATGGCCACAACTGCCCAGCTGTGTACTATCACTACCACTGTGGGACTGCTGGTGACCCTGCCCATGGGGCTAGACGTGTGTATTGGCGGCGCACTGACATGATGCGCTTCACTTCCACTGGGTATAACTACTTACAGTGCAGTACATTACGGACACACGATTTTAAATATCATTTGTTCCATGGACGGAAACTCATATTGTGTTGCGTGCATTTCTATTTGGTTCTCCATTTTGTGTGGCCGGGAACTGTCTTGCATGCTTTGCATATGTTTCATTATCCACGGACACTGATAGGTGCGATTACTATTGCAGGCGGGATATAATATTCAGCAGTTTAGGTTGCTCATCGACAGCCGACATTGACACGCCTCCAGGCGCAGCTTAGTAACGCCCCATGCACTCGCGCACGTGTCCTATGCACGTGGATGTGGTGGCAGCGCACCTTCATTAATATGCATATGGTGCTACTACACCACATATACGCCGCACGGCCGGCGCAGGCCTTACACCGGCCTTGCGCCGAGCTTCATGAATCCGGGGGTCTGTCTATTTATCTATCTATCTATCTATATAGAGAGAGGCAGGGAGATTGTAAGAGAGAGATGGAGCTATGGTATAATATCAAATCAATCAATGTTTTACCCCTTAAGGCTGGAAGAATATTGTGTCTCATTACACTGATATATATGTGTATGTATATATATATGTGTGTGTTTTTTACACACACACACACACACACACATATATATATATATATATATATATATATATATATATATATATATATATATATAAAATATGATCTATGTTACAGTATCAAAAACTCAAAAATATTGAAACAAATATAGAAGCTCTACTTAATAGAAGGAAGCAAGCCCCCCTGCACCTCCATGTGGGAGGCTGCAACCCCAACACCCCATGCAAATTATATATATATATATATATATATATATATATATATATATATATATATATATATATACACACATATATTTCAGAGTTCTCACAACAGAGGAGAAAGAGCAAATTCCAAGTTTCAGTATTTTGCATTTTCAGTCAAATGACTGGAAACTATATATATATATATATATATATCTATATATATATATATATATATATATATATATATATATGTATGTATATACATACATATATATATATATATATATATATATATATATATAAATATATGGTTTACTACTGAAATATCGAAAGTAAAAAAAAAAAAGTACCTTAACACCGAACTATATAGTCGAAATTACACATAAACGAATGGTCCCAATGTTGAAAAGCAGCTGTTAATGTCATATATATTGAATACGACATTTTACAGCAATTAACAACAATGCCACCCTTGCTGTAACTCCATAACCCCTACACCTAACATCCCAGCCCCCCAACTATATATTCCAACTCTGACATCGCACTACAGTGAGGAAAGCGATGTAATTCCCTAACCGCACTGTACCGCAATCCCTGTACATCCCTTGCAACATTCATATTTGCAAATGCTCAGTATATTTGCAAATGTAATGTTTGATATTGTAGCCTGCACACATATGAAGTATTCGAACATATGTCGTTCTTATACTTCATAGGCATACAATGGTATGTCAAATTTTTTATATTAAACCAATATATATATATATATATATAGCTATATCTATGTATATATATATATATATATATATATATATATATGTATATACACACTGATCGTCATCAACCCCCTTTTTTCCCATTTTCTTCCTGAGGTCATGGTGGTTATGGTGCCCCTTCAACTCTGTCTATCTCTTTCAATTCATTGTCACTCTCCTATCTTCTTTGACCATCATGCCAGATTGTCACAGATCTTCTCTCACACAATCCATCCATCTCTTTGCTGGACTTCCTCATTCCTTCTTACCTTCTTCCTGTCTGTTCTAAATCTTCTTCACCAGAGTGTCTTCTTCTTTCCTCAACATGTGCCCAAACCACCTTAATCTTCTCTTTGACCTTCTTTCCAACTGCTACTTGTGTTTCTTCTTTGATATTCTCTTTTCATCTGTCCCAGAGCATACATCCTACCACCTGTCTCAGGCACTTCATCTCCATCACCTCTAGCCTCCTCAACTGCACTGTCTTCATTGCCAAGGTCTCTGTACCATGCATTACTATTCATTGCACCACTGTTATGTACACCTTACTTTTCAGCTTCTTTGGCCTTCATCTGTCACACACTACCCCTGACAATCTGTGCATTTTGGCTGCAGCTTCTCTGATTTTAGGATTGACCTGTTCATTCAGATTTCCTTTGCCCTCAGCTACTCCAGACAAATACCGTCTGTTAACCTGTTCCACTATTTTAACTTCTTTCTCAGTTCTCAGCTTCTAACTTTCCCCATTTGCTGACATTACAGGTGTCTCACCTTTACACATTTTTTCCCACGTGCATTCAGTTTTGCATTCCATTCCTCTATCATTTGTCGAAGTTCTTGCTCAGTGTCTGCCTGTAATGCTACATCATCTGCATGTAGCAGCTTTGTTGATCTGTCCACCTCTGACCTGTTTGCTAATTAAGTCCATTACCAGTATGAACAGAAGTGGGCTCAGAGCTGAACCCGGATTGACATCCACTCTCATTAGTAACCCCTCTATGAGTCAAAATGCCATTTACAGTTAACTCATTGGGTCCTTGTACATAGCCTGCACTAATTCTGCCGATGTTTCTGGGACTTTGAACCATTGCTGGACTGTTCAAATCAGCTTTCCTATCTCTAGCTTCTTCTCAACTATTTGTCTTACTGAAAACATTGGGTTGGTTGAACTGTATCCCAGTCTGAATCCAAACTGCTCATCTCCCATCTTACTTTCTACAGCTCTGTGTATTTGTTTATCAGTCACCCTCTCCAAAATGTTCATGCAGTGCGACAGGAGTTCGATACCTTTATACTGCTCTCGGTTGTGAATGCCCACTGTTCCTTGTACTCTGACAGTGGAATGCTTATTCTCCAATCATCTGGAATACACCTTTCTGTCCATACTGGTATGTGTACCCCATGCAGCCATTTTTCCCCTAACTCACCCAACATTTTGATCAGATCTGCTGTGACTTCATCTGTGCCTGCTGCATTCCCTTACATCATTTTCCTTAGTGCTGGTTTTATTTCTTCTAGAGTGAGTGCTTCTTCTTCTTTCATCACATTTTGTGTCTGAGCCAGTACAGTTTCTGTGGGGTTTTCTTCATTCAGAAGCTGCTGGAAGTACTCCTTTCATTACCCTCTGATGTCCTATGGCCTGGTGAACAAGCTGATTCTGGCATCCTTTGTCTTTCTCTCTCTGCCTAACAACCTGATAGAGTTTCTTTGTGCCATCTGCTTTGTCACTTTCCAGAACTTATTTATTTATTGACCGGGGAAGCCCACTGGTCAGAAACTCATTTTCAGTGGAGCCCCAGGGAGAAAAACTCCACAAATAATTATTACAGAGTATTTTAAGGATAAACTAGACAAAGAGCATAAACAATGAAGAATTACATTGGCACGTGAGATATCTTATACAGTAAATTAACACTAAAAGCATTTGAAAAATAATGTCATTTTGGTTCAAAGTAAACAATTCTATTAAATTCCAAAAAAGCAAATGGACTCAGGAACAGCAAAATGATTCAGACTCACAAATAAATCTTATTTATTGTAGGCAAATAGACATGAGTGCTTTTGCAGTAAAATCAGCTTCTTTAGATGTATTAACACCATTCATGTGAACTCAATTAAATACAAACTGCTCCACCCAACTGACAAATCACTGATCAAGAATTATTTAAAAGCATATGCCCACATAACACCTTATACACATGTCCAAAGTCTCTACTTAAACAAACAATCCACTTTGCTTCTAACTGCTCTGATAGTCAAAATAGGGGAAGCAACCTCAAGCAGTAGACCCGTATCGAGTGGCGTACCCCAGGGTTCAGTCTTGGGGCCTCTCTTATTTGGGGATATACTTTTCTGAGGTACAGGCCAAAACCAGTGGGCTATGGCTGACCAAGTTTGCAGATGACTGCAAGCTGGGAGCTGTCATCAGTTTCCCTAGTGACGTGGACATCATCCAAGAGGGTCTCACCCAAACAAATGACTGGTGCCAGAAACATGGCCTCAAGCTGAATACAAAACAATACATCATCATCCCCTTTGGGAAGAGAGATGTCCCCATAAATTATCATATTAACAACAATGTTCTAAGCATGCAGTCAGTCATGAGGGATTTGGTCACCCAGATTGATAGCAGCCTGACTTTTGACCACTATGTTGCTTCCATTGTATGGAAAGCTTTCTACATGGCCCACCTCATAAGTGAGGGTATCTCATCCAGGGACAAGGAGGTTATAACATCACTGTATTCTTCCCTTATAAGGCCCATTATTGAGTACAACGCCTGATTCGGCATGTACCTCGCAAAGCACATGCAGCAGCTGGAGAGTCCACAGAGGTTCCTCATCAGGAGAATCCAGGGCCTCAAAAATCACCCATGCACAGATAGGCTAAAAGCCCTATCCCTCTACTCTGTTTCATACAGACTCCTCAGAGGTGACCTCTGTCTGGCATACAAGGCGATCTCGGACCCCGCCTTGATAGGACTGCTGCATATCCACAAGTAAGCTCCACTCGAGTAACCTGCACACGTGGCCTCAACCTGGTCTGTAACATCAATAGGACTTGCTGGAGGGACAGATTTATGTCCCAGAGACTCCCCCATCTATGGAATAGACTCCTTCTCTATGTCAAACAGAGTACCTCTTTACCACGTTTTAAGTGCAATCTGGATAACTGGATGGGAAATAGAAAATACATCCCTGGGATTCTACCCATGTCCCTGCTGGACAGGAGCATCTGGTTCTGATTTGTGTATGCATGGGATAAACTCTTGGCTAGGCTTATAAGGGCCTCAGGACCAATAGCCTAGTAACTTCCTATGATCCTATAATCCTATGATATCTCTCAACTGTTGAAATTTTAGCAGAATGTCTAGATTTTTGCCTCATAGTTTTGGTCTCTTCCTCATAAAATGTATGTTTTTTATGCCAAATCATTGAGGATTTCAGTCCCTAAATAGTACTAAATAATGATAAACATTTCAGTCTCAGACTTCATATCCTTCAGCAAATGCATAATAATGCAAAACCTGTTATTCTAGCAACTTTCTACGTTTCTAGGAGCAATATTTAAAATCTGTCTCTATTTTTGGGCCTTTGCCCCCCATTATTTCTGGCTTTGTCCAGATTTCCTGCACTGAGACGTTGAGAGGAATGGTGAGAGTCATCCCAGAAGAAGTATGATTAATGGTAGATATGTGTTGGAGAACACTAAATGGGAAATACAGTCACTGCAGTACACAATGGATATCAAATCTAATCATCCACATGGCTGGCATTAGTGCAAGTGTAAGCCAAGCAATAGCTAGGATCAGCAAATGCACTAACAGAAAAATGGAGGGCAGACTAGAATTTCCAACTCTGCATGTGAAAGGCAGACAACAAAGCACAATACCAAACAGCAGTACCACAGCAAAAGACTAATGCATCTGTGTAATAAATACATATGTGTACACACCACAAAAAGGAGAAATGGGCAACATATGTCAAAGCCACATGCCATGCTGGAAACAACACATATGGGTGCTCAGATATAAAATGTAGATGTGTGACGAGCAATGGCATTGCATAAGCCAGACTGAAAGAAGGCTGATCATACATACCCATGCCAATAATGTGGAATATTAACTAATTGGTGATACATATATGATTAATGAAAGCTAAGGAATACAACCCTGTGCATAGCCAGGAAGCATAGAAATCTCTGGATAAACACAGATGAAATCTGCTCAGTTGCCAACACCTTATGCGCATATGCCTTGCATGTGTATGATACCCATCATTGTGGCAACAAGGTCATTTTGTACCAGTACACCTACATTACAATGATGATACATTTCATGAAGGCAAACTTACACACATAACGTATGTCATGTATATGTGAAACAAGTAGGGAAAAACTACAAGGAGGAAGGGAGATGGCCAACATAGGCCCACAGCAGTGAGGAAATGCCAGTAAGAAAAAATAGGCATAGAATGATGCAAGACAACCATAGCTAAGGAGACACAGTACACGTGCACGTGTCCACAATGCAAGATGGATAGCAAGTCCTCACAAGGTACATTAAAGCAAACGGCCAATGTCTGTCACACTTGCGTAGTGGATTGGGGATGGCTATAAACTTGTCTGTCTACAAATGACACAAACACAGAAATGTGCAACAATTGAACAGCAAATAATATAGGTACACAACAAAAGTAGTTTTGAATATAAAATACCCTAATAGACTGACATGTAACCATAATACAAGAGGTGGCACAGTCACCGTTATTGATATAAATATCACTATTCATATGCAGGACTGATCAAAGGACAGTTCTGCTTACTCAAGTACAGCACAACAAAATGAAATAAGTGCATTTATCAAGTTACATATTACAAGGGCAGTTGTGTGTCTATCATATTGCATTGATCATATAACAGCCATACACATGTACATCCATTTAAATCAATGTATATGTACTACAAAGGGGTACACACAGACATGTATGCTAACCCATGTAGAAATGTCTTAATATAAGCTAGTTTCAAAATGACCTGGCTAGTGCCATAAGCAAGATACAGCCAAAAAAGGAATTATGAATGATGCCAAGCAAAACATCACCTCTGTATATTCACTAAGGAAATAGTGACTGTCATTGCAGTATTGATTGATACATGTTCATATGTATGTCACTGTACTGTACAACAACATGGCACAATAATTACCAATATCATTGTGACAGTGGGACAGCATTATCCAAAATGTTACATAACTTACAAAATCAAGGACATGTCATGTTGTTGAACAGACATAAAACCACAACTATCAATGCAGAAATGTGTGCAATACATATAAATGGATAATGTGTAAATCTTATGACTGCTGGATGGTTGGAAGCTTGAAAACAAACCATTTGGGCTACATTTTTGCATCTGAGGAAGTAAATTTAAACTGCATTTAAAATACTGCAAATCTTACCATTTAATCAATTTTGTGTGTTCTGTTTGCTCTTTATCTGAAATTAAAGTTATTAATTTAAGGCATTTTTATAGTCTGCAGTGCTTTCCAATTGGTTTCTGTGCTGGGCCTATGTGTCCTGAATGGGCCCTCATTATATTGCATTTTTACTAGTTCTGTTCTGAATCTGAAGCTACAGCTATACATTGAGTTGGGTTTTACAGTATCCATTGTTATTGTCCTGAGCTCTTAAGTGGATTATCAGCATTGCTCATCTAATTCTGTGCTATAGTCACTTTTCAAACTTAAAACAAAAAGCTAGCTTTGGCCAGTTGTTTGAGTTCTAACCAGAGCTTCTGATAATTAACCCAGGCCCCCCCAGACCCCCTTGTATTTTACATTACACAAGCAGTCAACCATATTAGTCTTGGGACTGATGGAAGCTTGGAAGCTTGAAAACAAAGCATTTGGACTACATTTGCATATAGGGAAGTATGTTTAAATTACATTTAAAATACTGCACTTATCTTACAATTTAAATCAGTTTTGAGTGCTGTGTTTGCTCTTTATCTGAAGTTAAAGGTACTAATTTAAAGCATTTTTTTACAGTCTGAAGTGCTTTTCATTTGGTTTCTGTGCTGGGCCTAGGTGTTCTGAGTGGACTCTCACTTTACTGCACTTTTACTAGCTCTTTTCTGAAATTGTATCCCACACACCCTTTTCCTGTTGTGTTTTAAAACTTGGAGTCTTTTAGGTTATCCTCCACTACTTCATATCTGCCCTTGGAAGTTCCTCACAATCTTATCTTCTGTATATCTGGCCCTAGAAGCTCCTCACCATCTTATCTTGTCTGTTCATCTTACTGGTTACTGACAGAAGAAACCGGGAAGGTCCTCCCCTTTGACTGTTAGTGTATTTAGAAACCCCCTTAAAGTGTGTTTGTTTCTCATTGCTGGCTTGTCTACTTTTAAATCACCTTATAATTACTTGTAGATAGTTATTGAATTTGTTTCTGGTGCTTTTTCACTTGTGGCTGAATGAAGTGTGTTTTTACAAGAAGAAGACTGGAACTGGAATTTTAGTGGCAGTAAAAAGGTAACATAGTTTGTCTGAGCTGGGATACTCACAAGTAGGTTTAAGTGAAAAATATCTGTTGTAGCTAGTTGTTTGATTTGTTTCTGATACCTTTTCACTTTTTGCTAACTAAAGTGTGTTTCTCTCACTGGGACTGCTATTTGATTGGCATTAGAAAGGTAATCTGGTCTTTCTGAGTTGGGAAACACTTAGTGAGGTTTAAAGTGAGATTGTTTCATCAGCCAAATGGCTTTTTAGGAGCCTAGTTGTTTGGGGTTAATCTGTATTTGAGAGTTACTTTTGCTGTGTTTTTACATTAAAAAGTTGCAGGATTATCTGCTTTTGTGGCAGAAGGTGTTTACATTGTCTCTCTAATTTGGCAAGCACTCCAGGGAGCTCAAATGTGTAGTCGTTTATTGGTCAGAAGGCAAAGGCATTCGTTTTCTGCTTTTTTATGTCTTCTATAAATTAGGCACATTTGATTGGAACTGTTCACCATACTGTGATAGTTAATAGTACCTTTTTTAGTAGCAAACTTATAAAACTAGTACTTAGGACTTTAGCCCATAACACAAAAAGGATTTGCATGGAGCTAAGCTTAGGGCAGCTAGTTTGTGCATCTAACTGCACTAATATCAGATCATAGCACTAACATCTAGCCTTAACCTTAGACACCACTCAGGTGACCCCCTTTAAAACCAAGTTCCTAAACCATAATAACCTGACCCTAATATAGGTCCTAACAACATGGATTTGCAGTTTCCTAATGTCTCTGTGACCAGCTTGGTAGATATGGGAATCCTGTTACAATGTTGCAATTGTCTCATGTATTCAATCTTCTAATCCTTAGAGAAACTAACATAGCTTTGATGGCTTAGTGGCTAACTGTTGTGACTATAGTATGAACCTATGAGAGATGTTCATACATAACTTCCTTGGAGGCAAAAATCTCCCTTACAAACAAGGTTGTCAAGAACACACACACTGCATCTTTTACATATACCGCTCACCACACACTTAGACCTTCTTATGCTGAGGCACTTAACGAAAACTTTGCAAACTTCAATGACTTACTAAGACGTCAAACAGCACTTATCCTCAGCAAATACTAGCGCACACACCACAAGCAACACTTAACACCACACATAAACCTGCAGGCTACACCAATGATCCCCCAAGAACATAGATTCATAGGTTCATTGGTTCATAGGAGATTACTTAAGGGTCCTTGCAAGCCTAGGCAAAATAACCCAATTTTTGGCATGTATTTGTGCCTGTGCTTTGAGTATCTTACAGATTGCCCCTGTCCATAAGGGACATAGGCACTACCTAAGGTGTGAATTTGCAATTCTCCATCCATTGATCCAGATTGTGTTTGAAGAGGGAAGGAAAGGGCTCTGCTTAATGTGAATAGGATGCCTGTTCCAAAAAAGGGGCAATCTCTGAGATACATATCTGTCTCTCCAGCATGTTTTGTTCGAGTCGTTGACTAAATGATCTGTAGATCGGGTGACTGTCATGATCTTTGACTTGGGGATGTGTAGCAGATCCATTAGGGTTGGATTTGTGAGTGTCTTGTAGGTCAGGCATAATAATCTTAATAATCAGTAGGAGACTGAGTAAAGGGAAAGGACTTTTAGTCTATTCACGTAGTTCATGTTGTTTAAACTGTGTATTTTCTTTGTGAGGAACCTGTGAAGTCACTCCAGCTGCTGTAAGTGTCTAGTCAAGTACATGCCAAATGGTGCACTATACTCAATTATTGGACTAATGAAGGCTGAGTCCAACGGGACTATAATTTCCTTAGATCTGGATGCCATAACTTTAATAAATTGTGCCACATAAAAGGATTCCTCACCACTGTGGACATATGATGGTCAAAGTTCAGGCTACTATCTATTTGTATACTTAAATCTCTCACCTCTGACTCCACTCTAAGGTGTGTGCTATTGATATTGTAATTTTTAACGGTATTTGACTTCCCAAAGGGTATAATAATGCATATTTTGCATTTAGTTTTAGGTCATGGTTCTGGCACCAATCATTTGTCTGATCTAGAACCTTCTGGAGGATATCTCCATCACTGGGTGATTCTTTGATTTCCCCCAGCTTGCAGTCATCAGCAAACATTGTCATCCAGAGGTCTTCCACATCTGCATTAACATCAGAGAAGTATATTCTGAACAGGAATGGTGCCAGTACTGACCCCTGTGGCGCACCACCAGTAAATGGCCTTTTGCTGGATTTAAGCTGTTTCAGAGGCAACCTGGTATACTGTCCGGCCCTATTGAAGTCATGTTTTTAGCATTAGAGACCACAGTGGCAACCAGTTCTTTGGTGATAATTAGCAGTGGTGCGGTGGAGGGTATTTCTGGGTGGAAAACTAGGAATGATGGAAAGGTGGAATCTGAGCTGAATTTGTTGGCCAGCAGATTTGCTATGTCTTCTACAACTAATTCTGCACATTATTGGGTGTTACCCGTAAGACTGTAGACATAACTAAAATGCCTTATGGTTATCATTACCTTTGGAAGCTATTTTTACCTCAAAGTCTGCTTTCAGAGACCTGACAAGTACCCTAATTTGCATGTTTAGACTAATGAGTGGGTTATTTCACTGTTGTGAACATTCCCTCTTACTTCTCAACAAGATTTTCTTTCTTTTGTTGTACGACCTACTAATACTAGGGGTCCACCAAGGTAGCTTGTTTTTGCAGTTTGATCTAGGTTTATTTTTGTCTGGTACTGCCATTTTTATGCAGTTGTTTATATGGTCATTACAGCGTTTTTGTGTATTCCTCTGCATAAGTTACTGTATTTTCTGGATTTGAAGGAACTTGAAAACTAGCTATGCCATCCCTTAATAGGGGGTCATTTAGCTTAGAGAAGTTAGTTTTAATTTTATTTTAAGTGAGACTCCATAAGGCAAGCAGACACTTTTATCTTGTCATAGGAGATTCTATTGTATGACAAACAGATGCCCTCTTACCAGGCTAGACAAAGAGAAGATAACAGTTAGTTGCCTATCTGGAGCTAGGATATACAATATCATGCACACATTTAAGTCACTGCAACACAGGTACCAATATGATTCTATCATAATCCATGTGGGTGTAAATTACCTGAGACATATCTCACTGGACTATATGAAAAGAGTCATTATAGAGGCATGTACATGCCTTGTATTGAGCAGCATTCTATCTTACCAAGGATGATGCCACAATATGAACAGAAAATGATCGATTTTAATAACTGACATAGTTTCTGGTGTCACTTCAGTGGAATCCAATACTTATTAGCATGGGAGGACATGGTTAGCAGACTTCATTTCTTTGTCAAGGATGGTCTGCACCTGTGCCCCCTGGGCTTTCAGATATTGGCTAAAACTGGTCATGCCTCTTAGAGCCTTTTTAGGCAATGTCAAAATGACAAAACTACCAACATAGCAAAAAAAAAATGTGTGTAGCATATATATATATATATATATATATATATATATATATATATATATATATATATATATATATCTCAGTAACCTTAAGGTGTTACTGGTCAGTGCTAGGATCCTACGTAGGAAACTCTACACCCTACAAGCTCTCTTCACTCTGGAGAATGTAAACATTTTTGCTGGTACTGAGACTTGGTTTAAAGCTTCAAAAAGTACTCTGTCAGTATAAGGCTTCAGTGCCTTCCACACATTTAGACCAACAGCAGCCTAGACAAGGGGGACTAAAGATGGAGGTGTCTCGATCTATGTTAGCAACAAATTCAACTCCAGGTTGGTTAAACAGGATGATGCCCTGGAGTTCATTCATGTACAAGTCTCCATAGACAAGGTTTCCTAGCATGTCCTGGCCAGCTACAGGTCACCTTCTATGTGCCACAAAGCTCACATCTCTTACCTAGACCTACTAGAGGCACTCATCTTCTAAAATACCCAATTCATTGGAAACTTTAGCCACCTCTCTATAGCATGGGAAATGTACACTGCCTCTAACTCAGAGGCTCAGTACTTCCTGGCATTTATCAGCACAAACACCCTGGACCAGATAGTGCATACTCCAACCAGATAATCAAACATATTGGACCTAGTACTCACCAACATGGGAGAGCGTTGCACCCCCAACCTCCATGTATCACATCCTCTTTGGTGATGTGAGACCACAAAGCTGTCTCCCTCAAAATGCAAAATCAACTCAGAAAACCAAACTAAACCCATAATACTTAGGGGCTATTCTAAAACAAACTACATCCTATTAAGTGAAAGTTTGTCAAAATTCACAGCTCCCCAACCCCCAAGAATACAGCTACCTATGCTTAATTATTTACAGAAACCCTGTACAAACATGTAAATGGCTGTGTTGAGGCTGCCATACCTACTAGAAGTAAGCCCAAATGTAACATCAAAAATCAAACCTCACTGGTAGAATCCTTACCTTAACAGGCTATAAAACATAAGAAAAAAGTCATGGCCAAAATCAGACAGAGCAACTCTCATATAGACTAGAGCTTTCTGATTCAACTAAACAGGAAACTCATAAAGTCTGACAAGGACAATTACAAGGTCAGGATAGCCTCCCAGGCTAAGGACAGTCACAAGGCCTTCATCAACTATGTCAGCTATGTCAAGAACCTTAAAGGTAACACTTATCATTGTGCAGAACTAGTGATAAATGGCACAACCTACACTGACCAGGCTGATATAGTGATAAATTTAACTCTAAATTCACCCCCCACTACACCATGTGAAATCCCTTCTAACATATCTTTCACAGCTACTGCTAACCCTAACCATGACCCTTCCCCCGTCCCTAACCCTACACCTTACCATCATTAAAACCTTCCCATAACAATGCCACTACACAAGACAGAATCACACACACAAACACTCATAACCACACACATCAACAACACTACATCTATCCCCTAACCTAACCCTTACCCTTACCCTAAATTATACAAACTCACATACAAACACACAACACCTAAACACCTATCCTTGACTCATCCTGATCTTAACACACACACACACTCACTCACACACACACACACACACACACACACACACACACACACACACACACACACACACACAGACATGCCCCTCCAAACTCCACTTACCTATATTGAAATTCTGTGCCGTTGACATATTTGCCAATCAGCCATCTGTACTATTGATATTAAATGACACCCCTGAGTTTGTTGAACAAATGTATGTTCAGTCAAATGCAGGCGATCCATATATATATATATATATATATATATATATATATATATATATATATATATATGATGGACTGACACACCCTGAAAATTTATCCAAAGAAGCATTTGACCTGATTAAACTATTGAGAATTGAAGGAATCAGGGTCATGAAAAGAGACAAGGGGGGGCGGCGTGGTACTTATGTACAAGCAAGAATATGAGGCTATTTTACACACACTACTGCATGACACACATCAGTATAGTGAAGTATCACTGAATGAGCACAATATAGCCTATTCAAGGATTAAATTCATGTTGGAAGATCATTTGATGCAGGGCGCGATCAATGAACAGCTTTATAATTTCTTATTGGTACCTAAACCCTTAACACCAGTAATATTTGGCATTCCGAAAGTCCACAAAGGACTTAACCCATTGCACTTCAGACCTATAGTCGCAGGTGCGAAAGGAATAACAGAAACATTAGGAAAGTTTATAGATATTTCAATAAAAAGATTAGTGTCAACATTTCCTTGCCTCTGCAAAGACTCGTGGGAATTTTTAGGAAACATTAAAAAAGAATATTTTATAAGTACAAAATACATGGCAACAATTGATATAGTGGAATTGTTTCCTAGTATACCACATGTTACAGGCCTGGAATGGTTTACTGAGGTTATTACACATGCAGCAGGCTTTAATGCCAATATTACTGGGTTGTTAGCAGAATTCATGGAGACAATTCTGGGTAACAATTTTATTTCCTTTAATGGAGAACTTTTTAAACAAAATAGAGGTGTTGCCATGGGCACTCCTTGTGCGTCTGCTTATGCCAATACAGTTCTCCATTACTGGGAGTCCAAATATATTTTCTCTTCTGAATGGATGAAACACATAGTCCATTACCAGCGCTACCTAGACGATATCTGCATTTTATGGGGAGGTGACCTTCAAGATTTTGAAGAGTTTATGGCTTACATTGGTTCAACGACTGATTTTCTTAGATTCACATATGCAGTAAATAATAGCCATTTACACTACTTGGATGTCATGTTAGAGAAAAACTACGAAAAGAACATATTTCAATCAAGCATATATAGAAAGAAGAGTTATTCTAACATGTTTTTGCATTTTACAAGTAACCATCCATTTTCCCAAAAGAAGGGAATTGTAAAGGGTCAGATTATCAGAGCTTCTCGTATGTGTAGTGAGGATGAAGTTTTTTTCAAAGAATTAGAATTTCTTAGAATGTTGTTTTTGGAGAAAGATTATCCAAAACAGTTATTTGACACATTAGTGGAAGAAATTTCTTCAAAAAGAAGTGATCAATATGGTCCATTACTAGGTAAAGGTTTAAGTAATAAACCAAGTACTAATAGTGGAAATGGTCAGTGCACAGAAAGAGGAGATGCTTTTCTCCATACGTTTAATCTGAATAGCATGGAGCTTGAGAACATCATCCGGAAGTATTGGCCTGTTTTAGCCAAAAATGAGGACATTAACAAATCAATCCCAAGCAAACCCTTCTTTGTTAGGAGACGTAATAAAAATTTAAAAGACTTATTAGAAATGAATCAAATCAGCAAAAATATCAATACCCACCTTAAATTTGGGACTTATGGATGTAATGCTTGTAAACAATGTTCTTTAATGGCAAACAACAAAGGTGTATATTTAAAATCAAGGAAGCTTAATATTATTTCCCCGGGCAGGTTTAATTGCAACACAAAAGGCGTGGTTTATTTAGGTTTTTGCCAGCATTGTCAGAGTTTTTATGTCGGCAAAACCGAAAGAACATTAAAGAAGCGTATATATGAGCATTTATATGAAATAAGCAAGAAAAAATTAACTAACGCCTTTTATAAGCATTTTTTAACTTGCGAGGAGATGACATTGAAATTTGTAGTTTTAGATCAAGTGATGCCCAGTACTAGAGGAGGAGATTGGGAGACATCCCTAGAGTACAGGGAATTGTTATGGCAACTGAGGCTTAATGCCTCAAAATTTCCTGGGTTAAATGACACAATTAGTATAAGCAGTGTTCTTAGGCTTAGGAGAGTGAAGTTTTAGATGAACATGTGTTTTAGGTGCCTTCACAAAATACAATTTACATAAAACTATTTACTACGTATCAGTAGTTATTGTTAGGATATGTACAGTAGAGAGCAGAATGTTTTTACAAACAACAAGGATTTTTGTTTTTAGTTATTTAAGTCATTAAACAGCAGAAATTGTAACTTAATTAGTTATTTAAGATGGTTTTAAATGATATGAACTATTGTTTAAAATACAAGTGCATTTTTAAAGTATAACATTATGAAATGTATTTTTATTTTAGCTGCATTAATTCTGCAATTCAAGAGGCTAGCTAGCAAAGATGAGATATTTTGTCAATTATATAATTATCTTGTTAGTTAGAGTGTACTTACATCTAATTATTGTAGTATAAAAGGAATGATGATTAGAACACTATTTATCTTGACAAAGCCTGGGAGAGCCCGGGTGAAAGCGCTTGAGATTAATGTTGTTCGTAAGATAGATGAACTGTTTCGTGTTCAACTTGTGAGCTGTTTTAATACTATTTGGAGCTGCAGAGCTGAATATTAAATATATATCCAGAGCTTTTGGTCTACTTCTAAGTTTCTTTTTTACCTGGTTGGTAAGACTGTTTTCGTGGTTGTGGTCCTTTTACTATATATATATATATATATATATATATATATATATATATATATATATATATATAGTTCCCCTTCACATGACCGAATTTCTGTAAACTCGAAATTCATAAGCCCGAGGCCAGAATCTCGAATTTACAGAAACTCGAAAATGGGAAGGGGAACTAAAAAAAAAAAAAAAGACACCTTTCTAATGTTTTTGCAGGGGGCTTCGCCCCCCCCTGCACACCCCCCTACTTAAATATTCTTACTCCGAGATCATGCTACAGCGGAGGACAGGGAAATATTCCGGTTTACGCTATATGTGTAAGCACAAACCGGAATATTTCCCTGTCCTCCACTATAGTGCAGTCACGGAGCATTTAAATTTAGCTGCGAGGATGCAGGGGGACCTTGCCCCTTGCAAAAAGGTAAGTGAACTCTTTTTTTAATCCCAAAATTTCCCATTCACAATTTCGAGTGAATGGAAGTTCGAGCTCGAGCTTATGGGTTTTGAGCTTCCATTCATTCGATCTTGTGAAGGGGAACCATATATATATATATATATATATATATATATATATATATATATATATATATATATATATATATATGTATATATATATATATATATATATATATATATATATATATATACACACACACACACACACACACACACACACACACACACACACACACACACACATGCAGATGGATACATATACATATATTGCATGTATGTCTAGCTGTACATTTGTTTCTAATTTTGTCTGGACATGTGAGTATATATATTAGCCAAATGTGAAGATGTGTATGTGCATTACATGATGAGTAAAATAAGATAATACTTGCTGCCATGCGCACTACACTGGCCAGTATATACATTTAACATCACATTGTACATAATACATCCAAAATGTGCTGTGCAACATGAAATGGAGACAACCAAAACATGAATGACTAATTCAGTGAAACAAAACCATACTGTTCATTACAGGTTTCCTGCAGGTCAGGCATTCCTGTGTAATAATATAGAATCTGACCAATGATGGATGCAATGTCTGCAGTAGGATTTGAACAACGAAACTATGTAGTCATGACTGCATGTTATTACATCCCTTACAGCAATCCCCCTCACCTATAGCACATCACAGTAATCCCCCTCACCTATAGCATGTGAGGTTCCCAGCTCTCATAGTTTGTTATAAAATATCTGTCTATACTTGCAACACATAAATAGCTATTAAGTGACTTACTATACAACTGTGTTAGTCAAACCTATACATGTACATAATGTAGGAGGGCAGTCAATTAAAAGACTGTTGCAGAAATTAAACTATAGAGGTGACATGTGGCATGTGTATCTATTATCCATCATTCACATAATCAACATTGTCAACAGAAGTATATGGTATAATGTTTCTAGAAACTTTGTGGATAATGGAAATATGCATCGTCATCCGCTGCCTGACAATGCAGGTGTCAATGCACAATGGCCATGCTAGATGTTAAAAATATGTAATTTAGAAGTTGCCAAACAAATATAGATCTACATATGGGATGTGCAATATTACATGAACTACCGATAATAATGTTTAAAAAACAGGCTACACTGGGATTTGAACCTACACATTGGCAGACATCATTCAGTTTATTATACTGCTTAACCAGATGAACTAAGGGACATCAGAGCTCAACCACTGTTTTAATAGCAGATATAATGGAATAGCAATACAAGTAGCATGGTTGAAGTCCATATTAATATACACATATAACCAACAGTCCTGCATCATGTTTATGCTGGCCTAATGTAGTTGCATATAATCTCATCATGCATTGGCATGTGATTGTTACCTTTAATGAGCAGAAAGCAATTTACTCCATGTAAATAGGTATGATTCATAGAGACCCATAGAATACATTTGAAGCACAATGCTTTATATAAACACATACTCTTAGCACAGACATAGGTGACTGTGTAAGTGTTATGGTGTTGAGTATGAAACTTACTGTAGGCACCTGGTGTTTGGCATTGGGCCTCTGTAACCCATCAGCGACGATCATTTACATCCCACTGATGTAGGTCGTCATAGTGGTGGCGGACCTGCATGGTGGTCCAGTAGATCCCAGTGTATCCATGGTGCTCCCTTGCAATCTGGTTCCAAATGTTGATCATCTCAAAGTTCCTGGGATGTGCTTGTATCATCTACTTATGTTCAGCATAGACAGTATGCATGTGTGTTGTTTCCTCATCTGTCCAGTTCTGCACCTGGATGCTCTGAAGCCGCCTCTTAGTCGACATCATCTCTGAAGTAGTATTACCTTGTAGAAAAATGCCTTCCAAAAATGTTAACTGATGTCCTAACAAGTTTGCTGGTAGCAATAATATGATAAGAATATATATCAGTATTACATTTTAAAGTTGGTGCATATAGGATGGTGGCGGACTATTGGAGGACATTGAGCACATGTTACAGTTAATCCCATTTACTGATACCTCTTGGACAGTTGTGCCAAAGATTCTAAACTTAAGATGATATAATGGTTAATGCACCGAAGTTTGAGAACTTACACAGATGTTCACTAGTGGGAACTAGTAGTACAGCGGTAAGCATTGTCACCTCGCAGCAAGAGGTTCTCCAGTTCAATTCTTGGATGAGGTGCCTTCTGTGTGGAGTCTACATGTCCTCTCAGTATTCATGTGGGTTTCCTCTGGGTGCTCTAGTTTCTTCGCACATTCCAAAGACATGCATCTGGAGTGTTTCTTCCCAGGCCTCTGCTGAAAATGAGCTCTGTCTCAGTTGGAATTTCCCAGTAAACAAATGTTAAATAAATAATTTCAAAACATTGACTACTAGTGAACCTCATTAATTATGCATGGTGCAAATGGTACTTAAAAGCTGTGTGCACTTCTGTCTGGGATATAACTGAATCACAGTTAACTTCCAAAGGCAAGCTGTCACCTGCTTGCATTGCTGTGGTGGAATACAGTGCTATTATCACATACTTATGTTCACATTATACTGTGTAAAACAACTAAAACATGCTTTTATATATATGTTGTTTGAAATTCTCATCATTAAAATCTGTTAGCTCCATAAGGAAGGGAGTAGACTTCCACAATATGCATGCATGTGGGTACATGTCCATCAGTAACAAGGAATGTTCACTATATACAGTTATATGGCTACAAACAAATCAGCCCCATTGAAGTACAGATATGAACGGAAACAACATATATCCATAGCTAATGCAGAGTAACCTGTAACATCTGAGAATGCTTGTGGAGAACAATGATTTATAGGGTTATCCGCAAGTTGTATGTTCAGTGACTGATTTACAGATAGTCTCTGATGCTGAATCATATAGCAGGAGTTATAATAACAGTTAATGAGATATGGACAACATTACGACGTCTTCACATTTATGTTATTTCTTGTGGTGATATGTAGTCAGGACTGCAAAACAAATGCTGTTGCTTTACAGCCTTGTTTCTGTATAAATGACAGTAGTTATTTTGCACCCTGTCATGATGGACACATTTGTGATGCTGTCTGTCTCTGACGTTGATAATATCTGAGATGCATCCTCCATTACTGGTAGAATTGTTAGATGTGTTCAGATGTGCATGTAATTTACCAACACCATTAGTATAGCACTGTGGTTGTGGCACATTTGTTATGTATGTGATCCTTTCTTATCATAATATCCACTGACATGGGTTCATATCCTCTCTCGACAAATATGACCTCTACAAACTTGTTGAATGGATTGATAGCTGGGACCACATAAGCTCTTAAGAAATGTTTTAATGCTCACTTCGATTAACTGTACACAGTAGTGACATACATGACACTGATAGTTTGGAATAGCTGTCCACTGTAAATCTGAGGTGAGCCATTAATTTGACATATGCTTTTAATATTGTCATGTAAATATGTATAAGCCCCTGTATGAAATCTAAGATTTGCATATCAACCTGTCTTCCAGATGTCAAATTGCAATAAAAGAGAAAATTTCTCACACAGAGAAAATGAGATTATAATAGAGGTTCTACACCACCATGGATGCAACCTGCATGAATAGATGGCCAATAATATGTGGTGGAATCAAGTGTGGACAGGTCTGACACATATGATGAATATTGTGGACAGGTCTGACACATATGATGAATGTTGTGGACAGGTCTGACACATATGATGAATGTTGTGGACATATCTGACACATATGATGAATGTTGTGGACAGGTCTGACACATATGATGAATGTTGTGGATAGGTCTGACACATATGATGAATGTTGTGGACATATCTGACACATATGATGAATGTTGTGGACAGGTCTGACACATATGATGAATGTTGTGGACAGGTCTGACACATATGATGAATGTTGTGGACAGGTCTGACACATATGATGAATGTTGTGGACAGGTCTGACACATATGATGAATGTTGTGGACATATCTGACACATATGATGAATGTTGTGGACAGGTCTGACACATATGATGAATGTTGTGGACAGGTCTGACACATATGATGAATGTTGTGGACAGGTCTGACACATATGATGAATGTTGTGGACATATCTGACACATATGATAAATGTTGTGGACATATCTGACACATATGATGAATGTTGTGGACATATCTGACACATATGATAAATGTTGTGGACATATCTGACACATATGATAAATGTTGTGGGTGTTCACAATGGATCTAGGGAGGCCTTCTGGCAACATTACTGAGACATGATCCTCCATGGAGCCAATAGTCTCCGCTGCTATGAAAGGACAAGGAATACAATTTGAGGTGGGACACCATTCCTTCTCCTGGATGAGATAATGATGTTCCTGGCCTCCTATCATACCATCTACCAGGATCATCAGACACCACAGGGAGGTATTGAAGCAGGTGTTCCAGGGTGTACAGGTATGTCCAATGTTCGCAAACAGTGCAGCATACACCAATTTTCATTGAAGGACATTACTGTAAAATTCTTAACATATTGTTATATTTATGTTATATAAACAGAACTATGCCAAGGACATGGCATCACACCTGATGTTGATATACAACATAAGTGACATAGCATGTTATCTTACCAACACAGTACACACATAACACTGTCAGCAACGTGTGATGTTGTGTTTATCACTTGCATATGCCCGTCAACATCTGAACATCAGCAACATATGTCATGTAAGCGTCTCCATATCCTGTTATTGTGATCCATATTTGCTGTGTGGTTGTTCTTAATGTTATGTCTGTGGAGTATACTAATGTGCTGTTGTTTGTGTGTCATGTTAACCTGCAGATGCTTCATCAAAATAACACAGGTCAGGAATGATATGCTTCCGGCAGACCTGGTAATGTTACTGATACCTTTGCTATTGTGCGGCAATGTACAGCACACCTGTGATCTACAATATTAATGTTGGCTTCTTCATACACAGGTACAGCTATACAACATGTTCACCATTTCTCACATAAGTGTCTCCATATCCTTTTAGTGTGATCCATTGTTATTGTGTGCCTTTGCCTCCTGTTATGACTGTGGAGTATACTCACATAGTCATTTGCCATTTTATTCTACAGCATCCACTTTATGTCGAATGATACACTCCTCAACCAGGGAGGATGTAACTGGTAAGGTAATCTATATGTTTGCTACTGTTTACTATTGATAATTGCATCTGTACCCTTCAAGGTTACTGTGGTCTTGTTCACCTGCAATAAGAAGATGAGCATCGCCCATCCGGTATGTGAATTTCTTATTTGCTGTGTGTTATAGCTCAGATTTAATGCTACATGATACCTTAAATGTGCTTACTGCTGTGTTTTTGGCTTTAGAGAGTGCAGCTGTTACCTGCATAGTTGTGATTACAGGGACTCTGCATTCTTCCCGTACAGATTTGGGCCCTTTAGGGGGTGAGGGGGGATTAAAGTTAGCACTGAACCTATCTGCCAGGATGTTGGCAATATCAGTTGGTTCTGTAATTTTTGTGCCGTTGTGCTGTAACTCAGAGCAGATCTGGGTGTTGCCATTGAGATTCTTGACATAGCTATAGAATGCTTTGTGGTTGTCCTTAGAATTAGTGGCAATTTTGTTTTTGTAGCTAGCTTTGGAGGATCTTATAAGGGATCTCAGCTTCTTACTGAGGCTGATCAGGGAACTCCTCCACTCATGGGATTTTACTCTCTGTTGCAACAATTTCTTCCTTCTGCTGTATAATTTGTTTATGGCAGGGGACCGCCAGATTGGCTTCCTTTTTTTGGAGGTTAGCATCTTGGCTCTGTTTGGGATAGCACGATCCATGCACTCATGTAAGTGCTTATAGAGTGCATTTGTGTAGGATTCAGCAGTTGTAACTGTATTGTCCATCTGCATGGGTGTCATGACGTTCACCACTTCTGTCTTAAGAAGCATGAAGTTGGCTTTGGAGAAATGTTTTACCGTGGTTTCCTTAATGAGGGGTGGAGGCAGGATGTGGATATCAAGGGTGATTAGCTTATGGTCGGATCGGACCAATGAGGAGTTGACTTCAAGTGTGTAACACTGGTCACTCATGTTGGTAATGACTAGGTCTAGGATATTGTTGCCCCTGGTGGGGGTGTGGATAAGTTGATCCAGGGCATTGGAGTTTATGAATTCCAGAAAGCGTTGAGGTAAGGAGTTGGTACATGAGTAGTTTTCCCAGTTAATGGTGGGGTAGTTGAAGTTGCCCATTATTAGGGTGTTTGATTGAACCCTAATATTTTCCAGTACATCAAGAAAAGAGGAGTGGGAATCCTGGGGCATGGTGGGGGATCTGTAGCAAGCTACAATTTGGATTGCAGTTTTGCCCAGAGTTAGTTGCACTTGGATAACCTCGGCTGCATTATGCTGAGCAACTAGCCTGGAGGTGTGGATATCCTTAATGAACATGGACACACCTCCGCCTTTGGTGTTTTGGTCCAGGTTACATGGTCGAAAAGTGTGGTATGAGTTATAGCCTGGTAGTGCAGGTGTGCTCTCTGGAGCCTTGAACCAGACTAGGCTCGTCAGGCTAATATGGCAATAGGTCCCAGGATCAGTGGTGACTCCCGCTTATTGGAGTGGGATAACTGTTGCTGTGTGCCATTCAATGGGCACAAAGCCTGATGCAAGGCTATTATTGAACATGGTGCTTAGGTGGGGAGCCAGTTCGTTCTGAAGTTCGTGTAAAACGTAGCCTGGGATGTTATCCAGTCCCATGGATGCTGTGTTTTTGTTTTAGAGAGTGCAGCTTTTACCTGCATAGATGTGATTACAGGGACTCTGCATTCTGCCTGTATAGATTTGGGCCCTTTAGGGGTGAGGGGATTAAAGTTAGCACTGAACCTATCTGCCAGGATGTTGGCAATATCAGTTGGTTCTGTAATTTTTGTGCCGTTGTGCTGTAACTCAGAGCAGATCTGGGTGTTGCCATTGAGATTCTTGACATAGCTATAGAATGCTTTGTGGTTGTCCTTAGAATTAGTGGCAATTTTGTTTTCGTAGCTAGCTTTGGAGGATCTTATAAGGGATCTCAGCTTCTTACTGAGGCTGATCAGGGAACTCCTCCACTCATGGGATTTTACTCTCTTTTGCAACAATTTCTTCCTTCTGTTGTATAATTTGTTTATGGCAGGGGACCGCCAGATTGGCTTCCTTTTTTTGGAGGTTAGCATCTTGGCTCTGTTTGGGATAGCACGATCCATGCACTCATGTAAGTGCTTATAGAGTGCATTTGTGTAGGATTCAGCAGTTGTAACTGTATTGTCCATCTGCATGGGTGTCATGACGTTCACCACTTCTGTCTTAAGAAGCATGAAGTTGGCTTTGGAGAAATGTTTTACCGTGGTTTCCTTAATGAGGGGTGGAGGCAGGATGTGGATATCAAGGGTGATTAGATTATGGTCGGATCGGACCAATGAGGAGTTGACTTCACGTGTGGAACACTGGTCACTCATGTTGGTAATGACTAGGTCTAGGATATTGTTGCCCCTGGTGGGGGTGTGGATAAGTTGATCCAGGGCATTGGAGTTTATGAATTCCAGAAAGCGTTGAGGTAAGGAGTTGGTACATGAGTAGTTTTCCCAGTTAATGGTGGGGTAGTTGAAGTTGCCCATTATTAGGGTGTTTGATTGAACCCTAATATTTTCCAGTACATCAAGAAAAGAGGAGTGGGAATCCTGGGGCATGGTGGGGGATCTGTAGCAAGCTACAATTTGGATTGCAGTTTTGCCCAGAGTTAGTTGCACTTGGATAACCTCGGCTGCATTATGCTGAGCAACTAGCCTGGAGGTGTGGATATCCTTAATGAACATGGACACACCTCCGCCTTTGGTGTTTTGGTCCAGGTTACATGGTCGAAAAGTGTGGTATGAGTTATAGCCTGGTAGTGCAGGTGTGCTCTCTGGAGCCTTGAACCAGACTAGGCTCGTCAGGCTAATATGGCAATAGGTCCCAGGATCAGTGGTGACTCCCCCTTATTGGAGTGGGATAACTGTTGCTGTGTGCCATTCAATGGGCACAAAGCCTGATGCAAGGCTATTATTGAACATGGTGCTTAGGTGGGGAGCCAGTTCGTTCTGAAGTTCGTGTAAAACGTAGCCTGGGATGTTGTCCAGTCCCATGGATGCTGTGTTTTTGGCTTTAGAGAGTGCAGCTGTTACCTGCATAGTTGTGATTACAGGGACTCTGCATTCTTCCTGTATAGATTTGGGCCCTTTATGGGGTGAGGGGGGATTAAAGTTAGCACTGAACCTATCTGCCAGGATGTTGGCAATATCAGTTGGTTCTGTAATTTTTGTGCCGTTGTGCTGTAACTCAGAGCAGATCTGGGTGTTGCCATTGAGATTCTTGACATAGCTATAGAATGCTTTGTGGTTGTCCTTAGAATTAGTGGCAATTTTGTTTTCGTAGCTAGCTTTGGAGGATCTTATAAGGGATCTCAGCTTCTTACTGAGGCTGATCAGGGAACTCCTCCACTCATGGGATTTTACTCTCTTTTGCAACAATTTCTTCCTTCTGTTGTATAATTTGTTTATGGCAGGGGACCGCCAGATTGGCTTCCTTTTTTTGGAGGATAGCATCTTGGCTCTGTTTGGGATAGCATGATCCATGCACTCATGTAAGTGCTTATAGAGTGCATTTGTGTAGGATTCAGCAGTTGTAACTGTATTGTCCATCTGCATGGGTGTCATGAAGTTCACCACTTCTGTCTTAAGAAGCATGAAGTTGGCTTTGGAGAAATGTTTTACCGTGGTTTCCTTAATGGGGGGTGGGGCAGGATGTGGATATCAAGGGTGATTAGCTTATGGTCAGATCGGACCAATGAGGAGATGACTTCAGGTGTGGAACACTGGTCACTCATGTTGGTAATGACTAGGTCTAGGATATTGTTGCCCCTGGTGGGGGTGTGGATAAGTTGATCCAGGGCATTGGCGTTTATGAATTCCAGAAAGCGTTGAGGTAAGGAGTTGGTACATGAGCAGTTTTCCCAGTTAATGGTGGGGTAGTTGAAGTTGCCCGTTATTAGGGTGTTTGATTGAACCCTAATATTTTCCAGTACATCAAGAAAAGAGGAGTGGGAATCCTGGGGCATGGTGGGGGATCTGTAGCAAGCTACAATTTGGATTGCAGTTTTGCCCAGAGTTAGTTGCACTTGGATAACCTCGGCTGCATTATGCTGAGCAACTAGCTTGGAGGTGTGGATATCCTTAATAAACATGGACACACCTCCGCCTGTGGTGTTTTGGTCCAGGTTACATGGTCGAAAAGTGTGGTATGAGTTATAGCCTGGTAGTGCAGGTGTGCTCTCTGGAGCCTTGAACCAGGTCTCAGTCACTGCACAGATATTGATGTTCTCCATTTTAAGGAGTGCCTCGAGTGAGTGCATTTTGAGATTTAGACTTCTAGCATTGAGTAGCATTACCCTCAGGTTTTTGCTTGCCTGTTCTTGTTATGGTGGTGAATTTGTCATTTGAACCTTGCCTAAAAAAGGCACTATAGAGGCAGCAAGAGCCTTAGCCAGTATCCAGAATCCCAGGGGCAACAGGTGCAGGCCATCTATAGCAAAGCATCGTGGTCTGTCGATTATGTCATCCCAAGCAGACAGATACTGGATCCCCTTAGAATGACACCAGAAGCTTAGCCAATTGTTGAAGTCAATCATTTTGTCCTTGTACTACGGTATCATTCTGGGCGATGGCAGAATGCTACTGAGGGCTAGGGTCATACTTGCCTGGGCTACAAGATCAGAGAGCTCTTCCATGTCTCTTTTCATGTAATCCAGGGAGGTACATCTCAGGTCATTCACACCAACATGGACAATGACAGAGTCATATTTGTACTTGTTGTGGAGTGACATGAGTGCATGGGTTATGTGGTGGATCCTGGCACCCAACAGGCAGCTGACAGTAACCTTCTCCTTGTTTAGTCTGGTGAGTGGGACATCCGTGTGCCTGCCTATAGAGTCACCTATGACTAGTGTGTTGGGTACATTGTTTTGCCTTATTGGCTATGGTTGAGTGGCACACTGAGTCTGTGGGCTATGTGTCATTTGGATTGTGTTGGGGGATGGAGGTTGCTTGCGTTTCTGCTTTGGAAGTCTCTGTTGCTTAGACAGATTATTGTTGAGAGCCTCTGCGAATGTTTTTGTGTTACTATGTGTGGATTTTGGTGGTGTAGATTTAGTGAGACTATGTGATGAGTGTGGTGTGGTGCAAATGTTTACCTTCTCCTTTAGACTGTCAAGTTCAGTCTTGGAGAGAGCTTTACCTCCAGTTTGGCTAGATAAGTGCATCTCTCACAGGTTGTAGTGTTGGGTGGTAGGAGGAGAGGGTTGTCTGTGTATATGAAGCAATTTCTACATTTCCGCAAATGTTTTTGTGTTACTATGTCTGGATTTTGGTGGTGTAGATTTAGTGAGACTATGTGATGAGTGTGGTGTGGTGCAAATGTTTACCTTCTCCTTTAGACTGTCAAGTTCAGTCTTGGTTGGAGAGAGCTTTACCTCCAGTTTGGCTAGATAAGTGCATCTCTCACAGGTTATAGTGTTGGGTAGTAGGATGAGAGGGTTATCTGTGTACATGAAACACTTTCTACATTGCCTCAAGATGCCCAGATTCATCAGATAGACAGGAGAGAACACTAGGAGCTGACCCTTGATCATCCCTGATTAAAAACTAATTTCCTCTAGATAAGTGAGGAAAGTGAGTACAAGAGCTGTTTTTCTCTAAGCAAGTGAGAAAAGTAAGTACAAAAACTGTTTTCCTCTAGGTAATGAGGAAGGTTGAGTGCTATAGTAATTAGCAGCTTATTTAGTGCTTACAAGTTCTGAACAAATGCTGAGCATGAATAAGCAAATTTAAGTGCTAAAACTAAGAATCTGTATCTGCACTAGACGAGTTACAGGACAGAAACAAGTGCAAATGCAGGCTTTCAAATCAGAAAGTTGAGAGAGATGGAAAAGATTGCCCAACCGGCCAATAACTACAATTTCTGGGCTAGAACCACTCCTTATATGGTAGACAGGATACAGAGTGCTGACCACTCCCACTGATAAGCTAGAAGGCTTCCCTCCAACACAGAAAGGCTTGGGGGGCACAGAAGCATACATACAGTCCTGAATACAGCAAATCTGTATCTGGAACACCAGTTACAGGAAAGGTAGGAAACAGGCTTACAGATTTTTTTTTTTACAGAAAAGTAGCTAAAACAGCAGTAAAAGCAATTCACATGCAGTGCAAGCTAGCACACTTGAGTATGTAGCAATATTAGACCAAACACATTTTAAAAAATGCAATTAAATTAAAAAGGACTAAAAGCAAGTGCAGAAGGAGTTTATTAGGTAAAATGTGGTAAAGAGATGGGACTGGGGGAGTGTCCCAGATCAAATCTACAGTGGGGTGGGCAACTGCAAAAGCCACCAAATTTAAACTACAAGCCAAAAATAGGGAGGGTGGATGGGGCAAAACACTTTCAGCAGAGATCTGAAAACCTATAAGCAACAATTAACAGTACAAACTCTAAAACCAAAAAAATATATTCAGCTCTGTATATTTCCAGAGAGATTGAAAAGCAGTCTATCAGAACACAGGTTCCAGCAATGAAATGCAGGCTGTTACTAACAGGTCTAATTTTATGCAAGTGATCCTTGAGTTAGATAATACACAAGCTGTAAAAAACAGTTATACCAACTGAAGAGTTAGCAGGAAATAGGGGGAGGTGGGGAAAACACTTTCAGGAGAGATCTGAAAAACTATAAGCAACAATTAACAGTACAAACTCTAAAACCAAAAAATATACTCAGCTCTGTATATTTCCAGATAGATTGAAAAGCAGTCTCTCAGAACACAGGTTCCAGCAATGAAATGCAGGCTGTTACTAACAGGTCTAATTGTATGCAAGTGATCCTTGAGTTAGATAACACACAAGCTGTAAAAAACAGTTATACCAACTGAAGAGTTAGCAGGAAATAGGGGGAGGTGGGGGAAACACTTTCAGCAGAGATCTGAAAAACTATAAGCAACAATTAACAGTACAAACTCTAAAACCAAAAAATATACTCAGCTCTGTATATTTCCAGATAGATTGAAAAGCAGTCTCTCAGAACACAGGTTCCAGCAATGAAATGCAGGCTGTTACTAACAGGTCTATTTTTATGCAAGAGATCCTTGAGTTAGATAACACACAAGCTGTAAAAACAGTTATACCAATTGAAAACACAGCAGAAAATAGGGAGAGGTGGGGAAAATGCTTTCAGCATAGATCTGAAAAACTATAAGCAACAATTAACAGTACAAACTCTGAAACCAAAAAAATATACTCGGCTCTGTATATTTCCAGATAGATTGAAAAGCCGTCTCTCAGAACACAGGTTCCAGCAATAAAATGCAGGCTGTTACTAACAGGTCTAATTTTATGCAAGTAATCCTTGAGTTAGATAACACACAAACTGTAAAAAACAGTTATACCAACTGAAGACACAGCAGGAAATAGGGGGAGGTGGGGAAAACACTTTCAGCAGAGATCTGAAAAACTATAAGCAACAATTAGCAGTACAAACTCTAAAACCAAAAAAATATATACTCAGCTCTGTATATTTCCAGATAGATTGAAAAGCAGTCTCTCAGAACACAGGTTTCAGCAATGAAATGCAGGCTGTTACTAACAGGTCTAATTTTATGCAAGTGATCCTTGAGTTAGATAACACACAAGCTGTACAAAAACAGTTATACCAACTGAAGACACAGCAGAAAACAGGGGGAGGTGGGGAAAACACTTTCAGCAGAGATCTGAAAAACTATAAGCAACAATTAACAGTACAAACTCTAAAACCAGAAAATATACTCAGCTCTGTATATTTCCAGATAGATTGAAAAGCAGTCTCTCAGAATACTCTGTCCAATTCTCCAGCTATGTCCATTCTGCCCAGACTATATGGCAGTACCACTTGCCAGCAACTACTAATATCAGCTACTAATAAGGCCCTTATCAAAGGGTGTCCAATTATTACTGTGCAATATTATTATCTAACTGGTAAGTGTGACTGAGCAGCAATGACTTACTTGGAGTGACTTTGTACAGTATCACTACATACATGCAATGTACTCTAGAGCTTAAATTATCTCTAGACAAACCAGCCACAGTTGAAAGATTTAAAAATATTGAATAATAATAAAAAAAACACAAGACAATATGTCTTACTACACAGTGCTAGCCAAGAGTTCAGTGATCACAAGAAAATGCTTAAAATAATACAATAGAAGAGTTCTGACATCAATACAGAAAACAGCTAGACTATACATCCTATTTCCTATCTATATCTAAGAGCAAACACAGTTCTAAAATAAACTTACATATAGAGCAAGGCAGTGCTGGTGATGTTGTTAGTTCTGAAAACAAATGCAAGATGCTCTGATTATCTCTCTCTCTCTGTCCTTAAATTGATAACACAGTACCACTGACTCATTTCAGATTACATCATTATTCTCTATTTCCCAGACTAACAGAAACTCAGAGTGTAACAGCCCTTTTGATCTTGCAGCTGGTCAGGAAGCCAAAGCAATAAACGACATTAAACATGTAAATTCTAGCCATTAACTCTGGTCTCAAAACAATCAGAAGAATTCCTTCATTCAGACATCTTGGCTCTGAGTTTTGAGATCAAAGAATTATACAATGTCTGACTTGTAAGCTTTCTCCCAGCAGAGTGCAATGTGGCTACATTTTCGAAGTTCAACATTTACCATTACATTTAAGAGAACAAGCATGCGGCTTACATTAATATTTACAAATAACAGAATTATCTACAAAATTCTATCTAGCTAGGCAGGCAACCTTCACATATCTTCACAAGCAGTTAAATGCATAAAAATCTAATAGTACAGTCAGGCGATCACATACATTACAGTACTAGTACAGTAGATGTATGTAAGGTATTCAGGAATAAGTACATATTCACAGTATTTACAAAAATTTTACAATTCACATGGGTGACAGTGCAGAGTGAGCATCAGAAGTAGGTACATATTTATAATATTTACAGAGTATTCAATGCACATAGGTGACAGTGTAAAATGAGCATCAGAGGCATTGGGGGTAAGCTGCCTACAGTGGGGTGAGGATTCAGGTGAGGTCTTTGCAGTTGCAAAGAGGGTTAGCATAAAGGTATGATTTAAGGAGGCCTTTAAATATGATTGTGCACAACTGTAAGCCCAGCAGTCACGTCCAGGCAGACAGGTCACACTACTGCTCCTGCCCTCACTGTGTCCCACAATGCTAGTGTTACCACATCCAGCTCCTTGGTACAGCACCTTGGCCCGAGTGTTTCTGGACATGGCAAGAGTAGCCAGGACAAGGGTGTGAGCCATCAGAGTGGGCACCCTAGACTGCATTAGAGTAACACTGATGGTTGATCAAATATGTGCTCTGTTGTGCCATTCTGATTGCTATGCTGGCCACTGACTAATCAATATGTAGGTGTTTTTTCAAATGTCTGATACCACAGGGTTTTTTCTGATCATTTTTTACATAGGTGACTAGCTTCCAGTTATAATACAGTATGTAATAAATATTTATCATAAGCATATGTTAGTACAGATATTGACAAAAGCAATGCTTTATGTGACAATCTTTATGCTTCTATGTTTGCTTCTCTTTCTAGTTGACATAATCACATATTTTCATGATTAACAGCGTGTTATCTTAGTCACCCACTTTACACATTTCCTTGTTGTCTGTCATTCCCACATGCACAGGTATGCCCCTGTATGCATACCTGTGTTATTTATGGCTTTTTAATATAGTACTGCACATTCCTCACCCTCAGCACTGAATGCACTTCTGTGCACAAGTTTCTGTTTTGTATCCTCATGCTGACATGTCATTCCCTTCTCATATATCACTGATTCCACACATATATTTACCTGTGTTGCTGTCTCCCCAACATTGATGTATGTTCCATGCCTGCTGTTTAGTCACAGTCTTTGATACTCTGTATGACTGAACATATTCTTATCTCTAACTGAGTCATATTGTGACAATAACCTGTGCATTAAAGCCTTATGTGTAATATTCCATGTTAAGCATGGGATGTGAGGCTTTTATTTTTATTTTTCATTCTGGCCAGTCCTTGGAATGTTTGTAATTACTCATGCTGCTGTATGCTGTTTAATTTGTTGTAACACTCTGCTACACATCACACGATGTTATTTGTGATGCATCAGTGTTAGAGCACAGCCTATTCCCATACACTGCATTGGCCTAGATTTTTTGTGGTACTGGCTATTTTACTACTACCTTCCCATGCCAGTTATCTGTATGATTTAATTATTTATTTTGTTTTATTATTTGTTGATGGTAAAAGTTAGACTAGGACAGAGCCTATTTTCAGTGGAGACCTGTGGAGAAATGCTCCAGATGTATGTCTTTCTAATGCGAGAGGAAACAGGACATGCAAACTCTGCACAGAAGGTGTCCCAGCCGCGAATCGAACCAGAGAACCTCTTTCTGTGAAGTGGCAATGTTAACCACTGCACCACTATGCCACTATCATATGACATCTTCTGCTGTGCACATCTCATGTGTGCCACACATTTACCTGCATGGTCCCCTTTGATGATATACCTCTCTGAGAGATGTCCTGAGCTGATGTATCCTTTGGATGCACCCAGATATTTTCCTTGCTGAGTGTTGTGTATATATTTTTACAAGTATATTGTATGCTTCTGTTGTGTATGATGTTCAATGTGGGCAACTAGTGGTGTCTTTCCATTTGTTGTACTCTGTGCTGCTATTGTGGGGCAACATGTAATTATCACTGTTTAGTCTGTGTACATTTGTATGTGTCACTTGTCATGACTCAAAGGTTTGTGTCAGATGCAGCCATGTTGCCTGAGCTAGGACATATGGCTGCATTTTCTATTACCCATGCCTATTTTTTCTTACCCCTGTGCCCCCTGAATATCTTGTGACTGTTCTGATAGCTCAGCATCAGACATCTAGGGTTCTTGGGGTAGGTCAGCATACCTGCAGGTGACAGGCCACCATGTTTTGATGTTATCCTGTTGCGAAGCATGGCACACACTATATAACCATATGTGATGCCTTTTCTGGTTTGTATTGTAATGCAATCCAGATGTGTCCAGACATCTGAATCTTGCTTTCAGCATGGCCCATCAGCAGCCATGAAGCACAGAACTGTCATGCAACAGTTCTATTCCATTGACAACTTCCCTCCATATTGCTGTTTCATACACACTACCAGGGTGTGTTGCCATGATATTAGTAATGAGGACATCTACAGAGCACACTACCTGACAACCGAGCAAGGAAAACATCTGGGTGTATACAGAGGATACATCAGTTCAGGACATCTCTCTGTAAGGTATGTCCTCAAAGAGGACCACACAGGTAAACGTGTGGCACACATGAGATGTGCACAACAGAAAGTGTCAGAAGACAGGTATTATATCATTATACAGGTAACTGGCATGGGAAGGTAGCAGTAAAATAGCCAGTACCACAAAAAATCTAGGTCCATGCAGTGTATGGGAATAGGCTGTGCTCTAACATGGTATTTTGTGTTGTGGTGTATGGTCTGTTGTATGCATCATCGGCAGGAGTTAATGGGGCTCTTCATGGTGTCTTTAGCCAAGGCTAAAGTGGATAACCGCAGTCACCTGTTTTCAGGGGATGAGAAGGAATAATTTGATCATCTTGCTTCCTGTGGCAATGTCTGACTATCACTTACCATTTAGTTGTGGTCATATGCTTACCTAATAGGAGCCCCTCTGGCATTTCACCATGTTAGAAAGTAGCCCTCAGGGCACTTTCCCTCCATACTGCTGCTTCATACACACTACCATGGTATGTTGCCATGATATTAGTAATGAAGCCATCTGCAGAGCACACCACCTGACAACTGAGCAATAGTTATCATTTCTATTATTCAGCATCAGGTAAAGCTGCGGTTTCAATTGGGATATGGCTGAGGTCCATTGCACTGAAGACATAGGGGAAGTTGGCAATGGAATAGAGCTGTTCCAAGACGGTTCTGCACTCCATGGCTGTTGATGGGAAGTGAATGTGTTCATCCATCTTAATGCAGATTGCTGCTAGGAACTGTGAGAGGGTGTGACTGGCAGCTGTCTTGAACACTCCTATGGCATCTCCCATATGCCATAAAAATATACCATGGCCAGTATACCTAGGGTCAGGCACACTTTTTGTTTCTACTGAGAGTGGTTTACCCCACAGATTATGAGCATGCATGTGGAGAGCACACATTATGCACACAGCCTGCACCAGCTCAATGTCTAATCTGTATCTGTCTATTATTTCCTGTTTAGAGAGCTGACTTATGGCCACCTTCTGAGATGCCTTTGCAGATCATTCTCTATTATGGGTTTCACTACCCCAGCCTGTTGTAGGCTTTGTAAAATTTAAAATGGCATTAATGTGTACAATAATATTTGGTGAAGTATATACTGAATTGAACTACAGAGATACCAGATGCATTTTGTTTTTTAATTTATTATTCCCTAGGAATTTGCAAAATACAGTTGCATTAAAATTAAGCACATATGGGCTCCGCTGAGTGCTTTCAAAAAGTTGTCAGCAAGGTATTGTGCCACTTTTAAATTGCGCTGGGCACACCCATTCTGTTTTGGAATCTGGCAAGCATTTGCAGAGTTTGCAATCATCCTAGGCTGACTAGATAATTACGTACTCTTGTTTTAGCGTACGTTATGTAATCACGTTTGCCTCTGATGAGCTGATGTCTTTCTTTGGCATGCTGCGTTGTTCTCAACATTCTTTTGGAATCTGGTCCAATAACTCACTGGGTGCTGCCCACAGATAGACAAAAACAGTGAATTGCCCATTATGCAAGCATAAATGAGAGCATACTTTTTAAAAAGACTTTATTCACCTAAAATGAGAGAAGTGATTGAAAACAATGTGGATGACATTCCTAAAATGACTACTTTAATGAAGTTTGAATTTAAGCAGAGCTGTCTCTACTGTTTCCTTAACAGCTTGAAACAAAAAGAAAACTTTAAAGATCTGTTTCACATTGAATAGTATTTTTAATCGTTCTACCAAACTCAAACTTTTCATTGCTTTGTGAGTTTCAGTTTATGGAACTGAACAGTTGGTAAATTAACTTCTTCAGTACTGCATTTAATCATTATTATTAATTTAAAATAATTTAATAAATCATTTCTTAAATAGCACTGAATGATTATAGTTATATATGCTTTGTTAAGATTTATAAGTCTGAATGTAACAGTTTTCACAGGTTGCAGTTTACAAACCCACTATAATCTGTTTGTAGTTTCTTGCAAGGTTCTGCTCTTTTAAGAGCAGTCTTTTTCTGCCACCTAGTGGTATTCCAAAGAGTTGCTTATTTTGTGTATGTGGCAGATAAAGTTTATATTTGGGAGTTTGTTGTGTTTAACTCTGTTGAATTAAGCAGTTCTGCAAGAGCATTTCAGCTAAGACAAAGCAGTACAAAATAAACACCAAATCTTATCTGAGAAAATAAGAACAGTCAGGGACCAAAGTTTGCAAATGAGACATTTCTGAATACAACCTATATATGAAACTAACACTCTGATATGACAGAGAAAACAAGAACAGTACCAGAGCAATAGTAAGCAATGCATACATTTCAGAACACAACATACATCATTATGTGAAATTAATGCTTTTTAAATGAGATTTGATCTAAACATCCCTACCAGCAGCAAACTATATAATATTTGAATATTTTTTAAATTTAAAATGGCATTAATGTGTACAGTAATATTTGGCGAAGTATATACTGAATTGAACTACAGAGATAGTTTGTGTTTTCTCTTGCATATACTTTATTAACCATAATTAAATGAATAGTGTGTGCAGCATAATTACATGCGGGTCAACCAAGATTTAGCTGCACTAAGTGGGGACAACTAACATTTAAAATGACATGAATGCTGTGCGCAATAACGTTTAACAAAGTATATTCAACAGACAACATGAAACATCTTAAAATGGTCATGCTGAATTGGGCTATGAAGATATTTTACGTTTTCCATTGCATGTAGTTTGTTAAATCTAACCAAATGAATAGTGGGGCTTACTTACAGGAGAGCAGTCAAGAACATTTAGCTGCCCTGAGAATGGGCAATTGAGGTGCCTGCATCCTGCTGTTACATTGTACTAGATATGGTATAAAGCTGTAAGAGGTAACTCAGAAAGTGAAGAATTTAGAGTGAGACTATCTTATAAATTTGGGTATAAAACTGGGCTGTTCAATAATATTGTTGATATACTGATCAGGAAAGCAAATTACAAAGAACAGAACCTGGAACAAAAGTTTGAAGACACTAGTATAGTTACCAAGAAGAGACTAGAGCTGCTGAAACAGTATATTAAAACTATGACCTGCTTAAATGAGAAATGGGGGCATTACTACTGGGTAAGGAGTATGGACGTGGAAGAGTGACTTACATAGAATGTACAGAGGTGGATGAGTGACTTACATAGAATGTATCTACTTTTTTGGTTAACCATATAAGTAAACTAAACATTCCTGACTGTTTTCTTCCATGGCCTGGTCCTTAAGGGTAAATGTAACACATACAAACAGCTTTAGCATAGTCAGTTAACCAGCATGTTTTTGAGAGATGGGTAGAAATTAGACTGCTAGAAGAAAAAAATTACATAGACATGGAAAGAATTTTCAGACTTCTCACAGACAGTTAGTAGCAGATCAGGACTGTAATGTAAACCTTACTACTGTGAGGCAAAAACATTAATTACAAACCAAAAAAAAAAAAAAAGCCACTGTGTATCTCATCTGGTGCAAATATGGATAAGGTACGCAGGAGGAGATAACATGGCGTGTCTGAGGTCTACATAGCAAAATGCATTTTTCTAAGATGGGCTCATTGACAAATACAGTGAGTCCTAACAGAAATGAGAGCTAGTAGATAGAAGAATAAGTTTACGGAATTAACTGGGATCAAAATGACTAGAAGGGCCATACAACAGAGGTGAGGGATAGAAGAAACAACCAACCAGTGTTCCAATTAAATTTAATAAAACTCTGACATCCTGGCCAAAGCCTTCAAGGAGTAAATCACAGCACAAAACACTTGCCTTAAATACAGAAAAGAATTAACACTCAATTATATAATTATACAAACAGCCTCCAGTTACATTCCTCATTTAACCCTCTAGGGACAAGAGTATCAAATTTTAAAATGTTAAATGATTCCTTAAGCAGCAACTTAAGGAATCATTTAACATTTTAAAATTTGAGAATGGTGAGTATGGAAAAGAGGTGAAGAAGAGAGTGCAGGCAGGGTGGAATGGGTGGAGAAAAGTGTCAGGAGTGATTTGTGACAGACGGGTACCAGTAAGAGTGAAAGGGAAGGTTTACAAGAGGGTAGTGAGACCAGCTATGTTATATGGGTTGGAGACGGTGGCATTGACGAAAAGGCAGGAGTCAAAGCTGGATGTGGCAGAGTTAAAGATGTTAAGATTTGCACTGGGTGTGACTAGGATGGACAGGATTAGGAGTCAGTATATTAGAGGGTCAGCTCAGGTTGGACAGTTTGGAGACAAAGCAAGAGAGGCAAGATTGTGTTGGTTTGGACATGTGCTGAGGAGGGATGCTGGGTATATTGGGAAAAGGATGCTAAGGATGGAGCTGCCAGGTAAGAGGAAAAGAGGAAGGCCTAAGATAAGGTTTATGGATGTGGTGAGGGAGGACATTCAGGCGGTTGGTGTGAAAGAGCATGATGCAGAGGACAGGGAGAAATGGAAACAGATGATCCACTGTGGCGACCCCTAACGGGAACAGCCGAAAGAAGATGATGATGATGATTCCTTAAGCAGCAACTTTTTTTTTTACAAGAGTTAAATCAAACTGGAAGATTTTTACTTTCTCCAATATAGTACCTTGTAACCCACTACTATCCCCATGATGGAACCTATTGAAATATAGAGCTACCAAACTCTCTATTTTCTTGTTAAAATGTCTCTCACATGTTCCAACAATCTAGATTTAAAACACCTCTTAGTTTCCCAAATGTAACATTTGTTACAAGGACATCTCAGGGCATATACAATGCCCTCTGTGTTACAATTAAAATAGTCACACACTCTAAAGGATATATTATTAATTTTGGAAAATCCTTTTGTCACATATTTGCAAGCTTTACATCTACCACAAATGGACATGCTATATAATGTAAGACTATATGGTATATTCATGAGGGGGCACTAAATCTACCCCTCACTATAAAATTGTGTATGTTCTTTCCATTTTATAGGAAATGATTAATTCCTTATCTAACCATTCTGAAGCATCTCTCAAAGACATTAAATATTTCCAATATTGTTTAACCTGGTTTATAACCCTGGAACTAAAACAACTGTATTGTAACAAAATACGTAATTCCATCTTTGTCTTTTTTAAACCTAGTTTCATTTAACTGTCTTCCTCTATGAGTTCTGTTACTTTCACCAATCCTCTCTGCAAATCTCTCCCAAATAGTGTAAATTGTTTTATGGCCATACCCTCTGTTTTTAAACATATCTTTATTTTTTCCAACTCATGTCTAAGATATTTTTCATTATTACACAATTTAGATAATCTAAGAAATTCTCCAAAAGGAATGGCTTGTAAGGTATGAGAGGAGTGACAACTTCGACCATGTAAAAATTGTATACCCTCTTCAAATTTTCTATGAACTTTAGTTCTCATAGTTCTCCCATCTGAGATATCCACTATAACTTCTAAGAAAGGGACTCTGGTCCCGATCTTCAGACCATCAAACTTTAATGCAAATCTGTTATTTTGTAAACCAGCTACAAATTCATTAACTAAATCCTGTCCCCCTTCCACCAAAAAAATGAGATAATCTATGTATCTGTAGTATCTGATAACATGCTTTTGATAGAATTATGTTCTGTATAAGCATTCCGTTTCAAATACCCATGCTCGGGTTGGCATATATGTGAGAAAAAGCTGCCCCCATGGTTGTCCCTTGTTTCTGATAATATAACTCATTGTTAAATTCAAAAACGTTTTTTGCCAAACAGAAATACAAAAGTTCTATAATGTATTCTGTCACTGGACTAGATCCCAAAAAGAGCATTAACACTTCAATCCCAAAGCTATACTGGATACTAGTATACAGGCTCTTTACATCCAGCATAACCCAAAACATACTATGATTCCACTTGATATCATTCACTTTATCTAGAAAAGCAAACACATGCTGTATATATGAAGGAAGGGTACATACTTCAGGTAACAAATAGCCGTGAAGAAACTGGCCTATTTTGTTAAAAAAATAACCTCAGCCTAAAACTATAGGTCTACCTGGTGGCTGTGTAAAATTCTTATATATTTTTGGGAGACAGTAGAAGTAAGTCATTTTGGAACTTTCAATATTAGATTTCTTCTTCACATCCATTTCAGTAAAGTAGCCTAACCTGTAGCCCTTATGTAACAGTTCATCATATTCATTTAATGCATTGTTGTATACAGAACTATCCACCTTTTCATAAACATTGTTATCATTAAGATGTTCTTCACACATAGTCAAATATTGGATGTATTTCCCTTGCCGGCTGGTTTAAAGATTAGCCCCCGGATTCTGTAAGCCTTGCATGGCATGCAGGATTAGTGCAGGAGCTCCAGCAGGCAATATGTCTGCCATGCGATCCAGGAATAACCTGTAGGGGCATGCATGAGCGCTCCTGCATTAGTCCTGCACGGACTCAGGCCATGTATGCAAATTACCCCATTTATAGGTTCATAGGTTCATAGGTTTATACTAGGCTATCTGCCCTAAGGCATTTATAAGCCTAGCCCAAATTATTGTGGCTTACGCCACCCCTTATATGAAAAAATACTGCGCCCATTAGTTTGTTGTGCCTCTGTCCAGCAGTGACCCAGAGATGATTCCCGGGGTAAACCTACGATCTCCCATCCACAGGTCTAGATTTCTCTTGAACAGAGTCAGCGAGGTGCTTTGCCTCACATGGACCGGGATTTTATTCCACAGCATAGGGAGTCTCTGAGTGATAAATCTATCCCTCCAGCACGTCCTATTTATATCCGTGCTAAGGTTTAAGTCGCTTGCTCTAGTGGTTTTGGTGGATTTGGATTTTTGAGGTGGAGCATGTCCATTAATTCCGGGTTGGACATGGCCTTGTATGGCAGGCACATGTCCCCTCTGAGCTGGCCGTATGCGACTGAATAGAGCTGGAGTTTCTTCAATCTGGCAGCATATGACAGATTTTGGAGTCCCTTTATCCTTTTGGTGAGGAACTTTTGGGGTCTCTCCAATTGCTGCAGATGTCGGGTGAGATACATCCCGAATGGGGCATTGTACTCGATCATTGGTCTGATAAGTGAAGAGTACAGGGGAACAATGACCTCACTAGATCTGGATGTGAATCCTTCATGATCAGGTGGGCAATGTAGAAGGTCTTTCTAACCACTTTAGCAATGTGAGTGTCAAAAGAAAGGCCACTGTCAACCTGGGTCCCCAGGTCCCTGATAACCTCTTCTGTGCTTAGTGGATTGCCACCTATATGGTAGCTTGGGGTTACCTTGTTTTTCCCGAAGGGTATGACTATACATTTTTTGGCGTTTAACTTCAGGCCATGGCTCTGGCACCAGCTATCTGTTTCCGTGAGTCCATTCTGAAGGATATCAGTGTCCGATGCACTTTCCACTATGCCACCCAGTTTGCAGTCATCTGCAAACTTTGTCAGCCAAAGTCCTCCCATGTTGGCCTGTACTTCTGAGAAGTAGATGCCAAACAATAGGGGACCAAGGACCGAGCCCTGTGGGACACCACTTGTGACCGGCTTGGAGTCTGACACAGCGCCAGCAACTCTAACCCTGTGGGTTCTGTCCTTAAGCCAGTTTGCAACCCATCTTGTGACATATGGGTTTACATTTAAGCTGGTAAGTTTTTCTACAATACCGAGTGGGGTATTGTGTCGAAAGCCTTTGCAAGGTCAAGGTAGGCTGTATGGACTGCCTTTCCTCATCAATGGCCTTGGTGACTATTTCAAGAAGTCGACCAAGTTCAAAAGGCATGATCTTCCCTTGACAAAGCCAAACTGGGTCGGGTCCAATGTCTGCAAGTCCCCTATATCTTTGTTTATGAGCTCCATTATGATCCTCTCCATAGCTTTGCAGACTAGACTTGTTAAGCTTATGGGGCGGTAATTACCAGGGTCCGTAGAGGTGCCACCTTTGTGGAGTGGGACCACAGTTGCCGTACGCCACTCCTTGGGCATGTATCCTGTGGTAAGGCTGAGATTAAACAGCTGCCTTATGTGCGGGTTTAATTCCTCATTTAGCTCGTGTAGCACACAGCCGGGGACACCATCCGGTCCCATTGATGCTGTGTTTTTAGCTTTAGAGAGAGCAGCTTTCACCTGCGCATTTGAGATGTCCGGGAGGCTACACTCGGCTGGGATAGTTATCTCTCCTTTAGGGGAGAGGCGCGTGTAGTTTGCTCTGAACCTGTCTCCCACTATGTTCACAATGTCTATAGCTTCAGTGATTATTGTATCATTTTGGACTAATTCTGAGCATATCTGTGAGTTTCCACCCAGGTTCCTAACATAGCTGAAAAAGGCCTTATGATTGTCCTTTGAATCCATGGCAATTTTTCTCTCAAAATTGGCCTTAGTTGATTTTATGAGTGCTCGTAATTATTTACTAATAATGATCAGGGGTGACTTCCCTTTTATGGATTTTGTTCTATCATGTAATAGTTTTCTCCTCTTATTGTAAAGTTTGTTAATGGCTGGGGTCCACCAGACTGGACGTTTGCCCTTTGTGGAAAGAGTCTTGGTTTTATTTGGGATTGCCTGATCCATGCAGTCCTGGAGGTGTTCATAGAAGGCATTTGTAAGGGCTTCCAGCTTGGGTTGTGGTTTCCTCTGACTCAGGGGCCTTGAAGGATACCACACCAGTCTTGAGTAGTGTGAAGTTTGCTTTAGAGAAGTTCTTCACTATGGTCTTTTTGTTTGGGGTGGGGGGGGGATGTGGATTTCCAGTGAGATTAGTTTATGATCAGATCTCACCAATGAGGGATATACTTCGGTGTGGAGCATTTTGTCCCCATGTTTGTGACAATGAGATCTAGTATATTTTCTCCTCTCGTGGGAACAGTGACTAGCTGTTCCATGGCATTTGAATTTATGAACTCCAGGAACCGTTGGGCTAGAAAGTTAGGGCTTGAGTAATGTTCCCAGTCTATATTCGGGTAGTTGAAGTCACCCAATATGATGGTGTTTGGAGATACATTTATACCCTCCAGTGTCTTCAGGAAGGCTGTGTGGGGTTCCTGAGTTTGAGAGGGTGGCCTGTAGCATGCTACAATTTGTAGAGCAGTTTTGCCTATTGTTAGTTGCACCTGGATGGTTTCCGAAGCTTCATGCGTTGCCACCAACCTGGAGGTGTGAGTATCCTTTATGAATATGGATACACCCCCTCCTTTTGTGGAGTGGTCCGGGTTTTGGGGCCAGAACACATGATATGAGGTAAAACCTAATAGTGCCGGGGTGCTCTCAGGAGCCTTGAACCAGGTTTCAGTTACAGCACAGACATCAATGTTCTCCATACTGAGAAGGGCCTCGAGTGCGTGCATTTTGAGATTTAGACTTCTGGCATTGAGCAGCATTACCCTCAATTTCTTCCCATTTTTGTTTTCTAGGGTGGTAGGTTTAGAATTTGAGCCTTGCCTAAAAAAGGCACTATGGGGGTGGCAAGAGCCTTAGCCAATATCCGGAATCCCAGGGGTGACAGGTGCAAGCCGTCCCTTGCGAAGCAGCGTGGCTTGTCAAGCATGTCATCCCAGGCAGACAGACACTGGATCCCCTTTGAATGACACCAGACATTAAGCCAATTGTTAAAGCTGATCATCTTGTCTCTATATTGTGGCATCATTCTTGGTGAAGGAAGGATACTGCTCAGGGTTAGGGTCATACCTGCCTGGGCTACATAATCAGAGAGCTCCTCTATGTCTCTTTTCATGCAGTCCAGGGAGGTACGTCTCAGGTCGTTCACACCAGCATGGACAATGACTGTGTCATATTTGTACTTGCTGTGGAGTGACCCGAGTGCTTGTGTTATGTGGCGGATTCTAGCGCCCGATAGGCAGCTTACTGTGACCCTCTCCTTGTTCAGCCTGGTGAGTGGGACGTCAGTGTGTCTGACTATGGAGTCACCTATGACAAGTATGTTTGGTGTTGTATTTGGCCTTAAGGGCTGTGACTGCTTTGCACACTGCTTTTGTGGTTTATGTGTTGCTTGTGGGGTGTCTTGAGGTAGCAGTTGTTTGGGTGTCTGCTTTGGAGGCCTCTGCTGTTTAGGTAAATTTTACTCAGAGCCTCCGAGTATGTCTTTGTGTGTTTATGTGTTTGATTCAGTGGAGTGGTAGCATTATGTGAGGCTGGTTTTGTGGTGTGTGTAGTTGCCTTCTCCTCCTGTCTGGTCTTGCCAGTCCTGAGTTGAGAGAGCTCAGCCTCCAGTTTGGATAAATAGCTGCATCTCTACAAGTATTTGTGTTATGTGGGAGGAGGAGAGGGTTGTCTGTGTACATGAGGCAGTTATAACATTGCCTCAAGATTCCCAGATTCACCAGCTGGACCAGAGAGGAGATTGACAACTGACCTTTGGACATGCTAGAATAATATTGGGAAATCCTTAATTGAAAACAAGGGCCAGTGGGGAGTGAGGGTGTAGTGCTTTTAATTTTTAGTGCTGACTTATATAATTGCTTTAGTGAGCAAGTGCCAGGTAACTTGAGTGCAATGCGATACAAGTAACTAAATGCACAAACAACAAACAGTAAGTTTCTTTCAAGTGGCACAAGGAAATAAGTACAGTAAGCAATGCAGATATCACTAGTGATCCACAGAAGCTGAGAAGTTGCGTATTAGGTGAATTAGCTTCCAGGAAATAACAAGCAAACAAACAACAAGTATATAAACAAAGCTAGATTCAGTAGGCCTGGATCTAGTCTATGATAGAGCAAACAAGGTGAACCAATTTCAGTAAGATACAGTTCAAATATTCAGGCACTATAAACCTTTAACCAGAAAATTCCCAGCTCAGAAGGGCAGAGTCCAGCCTCTTCTCCCACAAGAGTGCAGTCCACGAACCTTCTTAATGTAAAATAACTGGCCTGAAGCCCAAGTGCCTAAACCAGAACTAATACACTTGGACACTGGGCTCTCAATCAGCAGTTCCCAACTTAGAAGGATGAAAGCTACCTGTCCTGCCACCACAGTGCTTGCCACAAACCTTCCTAATGTAAAACAACTGGTCTGAAGCCCAAGTGCTTAATCCAAAAGACTTGAATGATAGCTACACTTTAATCAAGTTACAACCAAGGAGTAATAAATACCATTGAATACTTTAGAGAATGTCTGGATTAGTGCTCAAGTTACACAAACAAAGCTAGATCCAGCAGGCCCGAATCCAGTCTATGCCACAGCAAACAAGGCACCAACTTCAGTAAGAAACAGTTCAGATATGCATGCACTATAAGCCTTTAACCAGAAATTCCCAGCTCAGAAGGGCAGAGTCCAGCCTCTCCTCCCACAAGAGTGCAGACCACGAACCCTCTTAATGTAAAATAACTGGCTTGAAAGCCCAAGTGCTTAAACCAGAATTAATACACTTTTAGAATAACAGACACCGAGCCCTCAATCAGCAGTTCTCAACCTAGAAGGATGTAAGCTACCTGTTCTGCCACAACAGTGCAGACCACAAACCTCTCAGTGCAAAACAACTAACTGGTCCGAAGCCCAAGTGTTTTAAACCAAAAGGCTTAGAATGAGTTACACCAAGCAGTAATAAATACAATTGAGTATTTTAAGATGATGCAAAAGTAAAAAGAAGTAGGTAAAAACACAAGTACAGTAAAAGCAGATGAAAATTTTTTTTTTTTTTTTTTTTCTGAACAAGTGCTGAGATCAAAGAAACAGATTTGAGTGCTGAAACTAGAAAACTGGCTAGTTACAAGAAAAAAAAACAAGCTAGAAGGCTTCCCTCAAACACAGAAGGGCTTGGGGGCTCAGAAGCCTACAAATAGTCTGTACCACTTAACAAGAAAGGCAGGAAATAAGCTTAATTTTTTTTTTTTTCTATTTCCCAGATGCTCTCTTTGTACACAGTAGGAGTGCCTGAAATCAGAATATGATCTCACTGCACTCAGTTGAGTGAGCAAATGAGATGGGCCCAGAGGCAGGCTGAGGGGCGGGCAGTTTCAATGCCACTAAGATTAACACCAAAACAAAAACGGGGCGGGTGGGTGGGAATAACTGAAGAGCAGAATAACCAGTTAAAAAGTCCTTCAACACTCCTTCATACACAGTTTAAATCAATTTAAATACTGTATTTTTTAAAAGAAAAAGTGCATAAAAAGGTACTTAAATTCTCTTATACGTCCAGTTGAATATAACCAAGTTCTTAGCTTGCCAAGCTGAAGTTTTAAAGCAGGAATTATTTCACATGCACCAGTTTAAATATGCAAGGACAGGAAATCACTGAATGTGGCTACCCCCACACCTGTAATTACTAGCAAATAACAAAATTCAGCCAACACTAGCTTTTAGTTCAAGTTACTGAAGAGCAGAATAACCAGTTAAAAATTCCTTCAACACTCCTTCATACACAGTTTAAATCAATTTAAATACTGTATTTTTTAAAAGAAAAAGTGCATAAAAGGTACTTAAATTCTCTTATACGTCCAGTTGAATATAACCAAGTTCTTAGCTTGCCAAGCTGAAGTTTTAAAGCAGGAATTATTTCACATGCACCAGTTTAAATATGCAAGGACAGGAAATCACTGAATGTGGCTACCCCCACACCTGTAATTACTAGCAAATAACAAAATTCAGCCAACACTAGCTTTTAGTTCAAGTTACTGAAGAGCAGAATAACCAGTTAAAAATTCCTTCAACACTCCTTCATACACAGTTTAAATCAATTTAAATACTGTATTTTTAAAAGAAAAGTGCATAAAAGGTACTTAAATTCTCTTATCGTCCAGTTGAATATAACCAAGTTCTTAGCTTGCCAAGCTGAAGTTTTAAAGCAGGAATTATTTCACATGCACCAGTTTAAATATGCAAGGACAGGAAATCACTGAATGTGGCTACCCCACACCTGTAATTACTAGCAAATAACAAAATTCAGCCAACACTAGCTTTTAGTTCAAGTTACTGAAGAGCAGAATAACCAGTTAAAAATTCCTTCAACACTCCTTCATACACAGTTTAAATCAATTTAAATACTGTATTTTTTAAAAGAAAAAGTGCATAAAAGGTACTTAAATTCTCTTATACGTCCAGTTGAATATAACCAAGTTCTTAGCTTGCCAAGCTGAAGTTTTAAAGCAGGAATTATTTCACATGCACCAGTTTAAATATGCAAGGACAGGAAATCACTGAATGTGGCTACCCCACACCTGTAATTACTAGCAAATAACAAAATTCAGCCAACACTAGCTTTTAGTTCAAGTTACTGAAGAGCAGAATAACCAGTTAAAAATTCCTTCAACACTCCTTCATACACAGTTTAAATCAATTTAAATACTGTATTTTTAAAAGAAAAAGTGCATAAAAGGTACTTAAATTCTCTTATACGTCCAGTTGAATATAACCAAGTTCTTAGCTTGCCAAGCTGAAGTTTTAAAGCAGGAATTATTTCACATGCACCAGTTTAAATATGCAAGGACAGGAAATCACTGAATGTGGCTACCCCACACCTGTAATTACTAGCAAATAACAAAATTCAGCCAACACTAGCTTTTAGTTCAAGTTACTGAAGAGCAGAATAACCAGTTAAAAATTCCTTCAACACTCCTTCATACACAGTTTAAATCAATTTAAATACTGTATTTTTAAAAGAAAAAGTGCATAAAAAGGTACTTAAATTCTCTTATACGTCCAGTTGAATATAACCAAGTTCTTAGCTTGCCAAGCTGAAGTTTTAAAGCAGGAATTATTTCACATGCACCAGTTTAAATATGCAAGGACAGGAAATCACTGAATGTGGCTACCCCACACCTGTAATTACTAGCAAATAACAAAATTCAGCCAACACTAGCTTTTAGTTCAAGTTACTGAAGAGCAGAATAACCAGTTAAAAATTCCTTCAACACTCCTTCATACACAGTTTAAATCAATTTAAATACTGTAGTTTTTAAAAGCAAAAGTGCATAAAAAGGTACTTAAATTCTCTTATACATCCAGTTGAATATAACCAAGTTCTTAGCTTGCCAAGCTGAAGTTTTAAAGCAGGAATTATTTCACATGCACCAGTTTAAATATGCAAGGACAGGAAATCACTGAATGTGGCTACCCCCACACCTGTAATTACTAGCAAATAACAAAATTCAGCCAACACTATCTTTTAGTTCAAGTTACTGAAGAGCAGAATAACCAGTTAAAAATTCCTTCAACACTCCTTCATACACAGTTTAAATCAATTTAAATACTGTATTTTTTAAAAGAAAAAGTGCATAAAAAGGTACTTAAATTCTCTTATACGTCCAGTTGAATATAACCAAGTTCTTAGCTTGCAAAGCTGAGGAGAAATCCATACAAATGAGGTGAATTTGCAATCCAGAAAGCTGGAAACCAGCCTTGCAGGACTAGTGTAATCTATGGAAATGTACTCCACCAGTAATGGAGTACATTTCTGCAAATTACAATATAGAGCCATGACAGCTCCAAATAAAGGTTGGATATCATGTAGAAAGCATGCCAATGGCCAAGTATAAAAAAATCAACTTTTATTTTTTTAGCTGATCTCGGCTGTTTAAGAGTAGGGCAGCGACGTGCAAATGGGATCGGGGGGAAAATTAGAAAATAAACATACAATAAGCATTCTAACTAAAATCACTATTCTGCCATTATACCCAATGGCAGGCAGAAGACAACATGGCCAGTGAATAGTGGTTGCTAAGGGGGGAGGCTCAATGTGGAACATGTAACTATGCATTAGCAGGCAATACTATGCAAATGAGGGGAATGATAGTGAATCTCAGATTTCCCCTGCATTCTAGTCAGCACCCAACAGTGTAAGAGCAGGAATAGCTTGGTGCAAGCCTAGGAGTTATCTGACATCATAGGGGGGTGTGGCAGGCATAATGTAAGCGGATTGGAGCCCTGTGGCTCAGGTTTGCTCCTAGCTTAGCACAGCTAGGCAAGGGTGTGTGTCTGAGGTGCCTAACACTCTTTACATTGCCTAAGTGGGTGTGCGCACCGCGCAATGATTTTTAAAGCAAAAAAAAAGTAAACCAGGAAATAGCATCTCTGTGCACATTTGAGCACTGTGTTTGCACAGCGCACCCCCGGACTTAAACAGGAAGGCAATGGGATGGGAAAACAGCAGTAGAAAGGTAATCTAGGAGAACTAGCATAGCTGGTAGGTGAAATGTATCAGAATCAGCCAGTTACACAGGCAGCAGAACAGCCCAGCCCAGAACACTACTATAAATTATGCAAACACCTTCCCCTCTGTTTTTTCCCCATACTCTACACCACCAGTGTATACAAGCGGGAAACTTTTAACAAACAAAATAAAACAGCAAAATGATAAGGGCTGCAATAGCTATCATACAACAACATGTAGAAGAGGCTGAGGATGGGGAGAATGTGAATGCTGTAGACCATGCCACAGTGAGGAGACGGAGAAGAGTGTACAGACCCAGGGTAACCTACCAGGGGCTACATGAGCTGGAGATAGTGAAGCACTATAGGGTGGACAGAGACCTCTTACAGCAAATTGTTGAGCTGTGCCAGCCACGCCTGACACACAGAACTAACAGAGGGGAACCCATCCCAGTGGATACCAAGGTTTGTGTAGGCCTAAGAATACTAGCTACAGGTACCTTCCAAAGGCCAACTGGGGATATGATGGGGATCTCACAGGCATTAGCATCCAGGGTACTCCACCAGTTCCTGGATGCCATGTCAGCGCATGCCAGTGAGCACATATATTTCCCCAACACCCGTGAGGCATTTTCCAGCAATATGCAACTGTTCCACCAAATAGCAGAATACCCTAAGATAGTGGGTACTATAGACTGCATGCAGATATGCATCAAAGCACCTCCCAGTGAGCGGGGTAGGGTCTACATCAACCGCAAGAGCTTTCCCTCCATCAACTGGCAGGTCATGTGCGATGCCCAGGACATAGTAATGAATGTGTGTGCTGGCTGCCCTGGAAGCTATCACGATTCCCACATCTGGCATCTGATACAGCTCTACCAGAGATTTGCCAATGGGGACATCCCTTACGGTCACCTAGTGGGGGATGCTGGTTACGCACTGGAGCCATGACTGATGACACCCATCAGAAATGAACACACACCCGAACAAGAACTCCATAATGAGTTACACGCACAGATCAAAATTATAATAGAGCATGTGTTTGGGATGCTCAAGTCATGGTTCTTGTGCCTGGACACATCCGGTGGAGCCTTGCAGTATTTTCCAGCTACATGTACCCAAATTGTCATCATATGTGCCATGCAACACAATATAATCCTGAGGAAACAGCTGCAGCAGGAACAGCATGGGCCAGGGCCACACAGCCCCCCACCATTGCCAAGGCCTGTACAGGCACAGAGTGACCCAGAGGAGGAACAGCCTGAGCCTGCTCCAGTAGGCAGAAGGAGGCATGCCCAGTATGCCCTGGCCTTGGCAAAGAGGCAACTCATAACACATACACTGACACAAGAGGGACCCAGGGAAAGACACCTCTCTCTGGCTCGCACATACAGTAAAAGGTATGCCACACATTACACTATCTGCTCAACCATGTGTAGGGAGTATACTATGTGCATCCAGCATAGGTGGCCCTACAGCACCACCCTCAATACTGGGACACCCACAAGGTAAGTCACTCAACCTACCAATTGTCGAATGGAGTAGAATGTGTAGTTACCTGTATCTATGGTATGGATGTCAGCATGCAAGGGAATCGGGTGGCTGAATGGTATGCCAGCAGATAGTAGACAACTACAGTGGCACCATGAGATCTGTAACAAATACTGGTGTCACCATAGTAGCCAGTACTACACAGGGCGACAAAACCCACTGCAGGAAATGTGCTGGTTCACATGTGTGTCCATATGACTCACACATGCCAGTCAGGGAGGTTCACATACCCAACAACAGTCACAGGGAGACAAACACAAACAAAGGCTGCACTGTTGCCTCTGAATGATGTCTATGGGTAACCTCCCCCCAGGCCTACACAGACAGACTACAGCAGGTCAGGCAGTGGGATGTTAGTTCTGAAGGGTAGGAAGTCAGAAACTAATATGTAGGTCAATCAAAGCTAAGACCTGTAGTACACTGATCTGCCTCCAGGAGGCATGATATGTTAGAATACAGAATGGAATGGAGTACCTGACATACCAATATAGTCATAGCAAATGTGTACAATTGTCAGCTGTGCCCACCCCCAATCCTGTGTAGAAATGTAGTAACAGTCAGATGTGCCCCCCCAATCCTGTGTAGAAATGTAGAAACAGTCAGGTGTCCCCCCCACAATCATATGTAGAAATGTAGTAACAGTCAGGTGTGCCCCCCCACTCCTATGGAGACATGTAGAAACAGTCAGGTGTGCCCCTTCCCCCAATCCAGCGTAGAAATGTAGTAACAGTCAGGTGTGCCCCCTCCCAACCACTGTGTAGAAATGTAGAAACAGACAGCTGTGCCCCCTCCCCCAATCCTGCATAGAAATATAGTAACAGTCAAGTGTGCCCACCTCTCACAATCCTGTGTAGGAATGTAGAAACAGTCAGGTGTGCTCCCCCAACCCTACTTAGAAATGTAGTAACAGTCAGGTGTGCCCCTAAACCTATTTAGAAATGTAGTAACGGTCTGGTGTGACCCCCCAATGTGATGTACACACGTTGTAGCAGTCAGGTGTGCCCCCACAACCCTATGTAGAAATGTAGTAACATGTATGTGTAGGTACAATACCAGTGGAGCACAGATGCATAGAGGTGTCCAAGGTAGCAGGATAGGTTGTAGCATCTGCACAATATGCAGGTATGTGTGTGTTAGGTTGGTGTGTCTCTCATATTGTGTGAGTGGTCAGTATGTATGTATGCATGTTGAGGAAAGACCTGGTGGCCATTGCCCACTACTGCTGATGACAGGGATAGTTCCTCACAACTGCAATGCCAAAGACAATATCCACCAGTATAACACATGCTAGCAGTAAGCCATTGTAAGTGTATGGTGGTAATATGTGTCAGCATCTGAAAGACTGACATGGCATGGCTGTTGGGCCTATATATACAAGCAGTACACAGGGGGAAGTACTGAAGACATACAGTATATATTGTGTCACTGTGAAATTGAGACACCCTTGGAATTGTACATACAGGCATGCATCACATTATCTGGTCCTGTAGTAGGGGATACCAGTGTTGTCTGCCCGAACACTTGCAGACCACAAAGGAGGTAGGACGGATGTATTCGGAAACAGCTGATGTACCTGCACATAACAGCATAACTGGAATGCCTAATGCATATCTGTGTGTCAGATGCAAGTAGTGACCATAGCACACATGCACCCAGCTCATGCAAACACCACCCACAGGTACCTCTCTGTTTGTAACCCTGCTGTGGGGAATGGATACAGTGTGACCCCACCTGTATATGGCAATAGCGAATGAATGTAGCATGCAGTGCAGGTGTCCCATGCAGATGTGTCGCTAGCCGTAGGTAGCACCCTGCCAGCATCAAAACCACCTGAACAAGACTGATAGAAGGTATTGGCATGAACACTTAGCACAGCTACCCTGTCACCCCAGGGGAATATACTGTATGGCGGTCGAGACTGTAGGGATGACAGAATGCAACTGCCTGCCACATTGGCCTGCATCAACACCTAATGGCCCACAGACCTCTGCCAAGGGCCTGTGTTTCACATGTACTGCCAATGCATGTTATGTCATGGACACCCAAATAAAATAATACACTCCACATAATCCATATGCAAGGCCATATGGACAAACCACAGTAACATGTCCACCAAGTCCCACTGCATGAACTGTGGACCAACACCAACACACAGCTGTGATGTATGGAAGAGGATAGAACAACAGAGAGGGGCGTGGGAACATGGGAGCATGGGCAGCATGGAATGTGCAAGGTCCAACACAAAGATGTGTGCACACACTATCCCTGGCTCCAAACATATACATGGGTGGCTACATACCTGCCTGTACACCACAATAGGGGTAATGTCCTGACTCATGGCCCCTGCCTCTGGGTAACCTGTGTGAATCTGTACAGCTGTGAGGTATTGCCACAGCAATATAAGGCCATACTGTCATGCCGATGGATGTACAAGTATGGAATCCTCTGCCAGCACTGTACCAAAGTGCTGAACCAGATACATAGACCCAGCAGCAAGTCTCTGCAGCTCCCCCTCCAGAATCGCATAACTTACCATGAATATGTGGGTGTCTGCCCACAATACCACACACAGCTGGAGTCACCCTTATCCCCCAAGACATCATTGTGAGCAGGAATGTCCACCTGACAGTACATGAGGACAGAGAACACCACAGTATATAACAGTACACATGTCTGAATATCTCGGCTAACAGCAGTACCATGTAGCTGAAGCAGCACAGACACAATCACCTACAGTACACACTATCCCCTGCACACTTTGTCCCCATATTGCCAAATGATAGATGGATACCCTGCAGAAACAGTTTCCTACCTGTAGGTGTACAACACAAAGGTCTGCACTGGAGTACAAGCTACCTGGAATCAATCCACACATTCAATACAGAAGGTCATACTATGGCATGCTCACACACTTAAACAATTGAAGCCCATGTCTGCAAACAACAGTGGTCCATACATATCTGGCAGTTGCAGATGTTAGTGCAGACACTCCTCAGTATACACCAGTCATGCTTTGCACACACAGTGGATAGGAATACAGATATATATCCATGAACAACACACTATAATAAGCCAAAAGTAGACATACATAGATGTGTGGAAGAGAGTGACTGTGACAAGGAGCCATCTATTATGAGGCCTGTCCCACTCAGCACACAGCCAAATGGCTATAACCACATGAGGTCTAAATGTCACTCACTGTCGACATTAGCCACCGGTATCTGTCAGCGTTAAAGACTATGTGGTGCAAGTGCTCACTGTGCAACATGACTGTACAAGGAAGTAGTCATCTACTAGCTGTATACATTTACCTGTGGAATATAACCCTGCATGTGCCTGCATGTGTTGTGTCAACCTCTAGATGAATGGGTTATGACCCATGCACACACACTGCCCTCCCCATACCCATACTATGACAAGCTTGCTGAGGTCATCCTCTTTGAAATACACCTTTGGGAATGTTGTAGCTTAATAATCTCCATGGTATGTCCTGTAATATAACTGCATACTGCTGTAGTGTGATAAACTAGTTAGGTAGGAGTTCTAATCACAGACATGGCAACAGTGTGTGTGTGTGTGTGTGTGTGTGTGTGTGTGTGTGTGTGTGTGTGTCTGTGTGTGCATATGTGTGTGTGTGTGTGAGTGTGTGTGTGTGTTTGTATGTATTTGTCTGTGTAGAGAGCAATGCTTTTTAGGCTAGTCATACCCACTACAATTCAAATGCCCTACTTTGGCAAGGCTCCTAATGTCATTCACTGTGAAATACACCTCTGTAGCCCAGTAATTTCTGTGGCATGTCCTATAACTGCATACTGCTGTAGTGTAATAAACTAGTTAGGTAGGAGTTCTAATCCAAGACATGACAAGTGTGTGTGTGTGCGTGTGTGCGTGTGTGTGTGCATGTGTGTGCGTGTGTGTGCGTGTGTGTGTGTGTGTGTGTGTGTGTGTGTGTGTGTGTGTGTGTGTGTGTGTGTGCGCGCGTGTGTGTGTGTGTCCCTGTCTGTGCGTGTGTGTGTGTCCCTGTCTGTGAAGAGAGCAATGCTTTTTAGGCTAGTCACACTCACTACAATTCAAATGCCCTACCTAAGCAATGCTGCTGATGTTGGTCACTGTGAAATATACCTTTCGGAAAGCTGTAGCCTGGTAATCTCAGTGTCGCATCCTATAACTGCATACTGCTGTAGTGTGATAAACTAGCTATGTAGGAGTTCTAATCCCAGACATGGCAACTGTGTGTGCCTCTGTTTGTGTAGAGAACAATGCTTTTTAGTCTAGTCACACTCACTACAGTTCAAATGCCCTACTTTGGCAAGGCTGCTGGTGTCATTCACTGTGAAATACACCTTTTGGAAAGCTGTAGCCCAGTAATCTCCATGGTGCAGCCTATAACTGCATAATGCTGGAGTGTGGTAAACTAGTTAGGTAGGAGTTCTAATCCCAGACATGGCAACTGTGTGTGTGTCTGTTTGTGTAGAGAGCAATACATTTTAGGCTAGTCACACTCACTACAATTCAATTGCCCTACTTTGGCAAGGTTGATGATCTCATTCCCTGTGAAATACACCTTTTGGAAAACTGTAGCCCAGTAATCTCTGTGGCACATCCTATAACTTCGTACTGCTGTAGTGTAATAAACTAGTTAGGCAGAAGTTCTAATCCCAGACATGGCAACTGTGTGTGTGTCTCTGTGTAGAGAGCAATGCCTTTTTAGCCTAGTCACACTCACTACAATCCAAATGCCCTATTTTGGCAAGGCTGCTGATGTCATTCACTGTGAAATTCACCTTTTGGAAAGCTGTAGCCCAGTAATCCCCATGGCGTGTCCCATAACTGAGTACTGCTATAGTGTGATAAACTAGTTAGGTAGCAGTTCTAATCCCAGACATGGCAACTGTGTGTGTGTGTGTCTCTGTGTAGAGAGCAATGCTTTTTAGGCTAGTCACACTCGCTACAATTCAAATGCCCTACTGTGGCAATACTGCTGATGTCATTGACTGTGAAATACACCTTTGGTGAAGGTTCATAGGTTCATAGGTTCATAGGTTCATACTAGGCTATCTGCCCAAGGGCATTTATAAGCCTGGCCCAGAGTTTTGTGGCTTTTGCCACCCCTTTAGTTTGAAGGAAACTATGCCCATTATTTTGCTGTGTCTCTGTCAAGCAGTGACACTGAGGTAATCCCTGGGGTATATCTGCGATCTCCCATCCATTGGTCAAGATTTCTTTTGAACAAGGCCAGTGAGGTGCTCTGCCTCACATGTACCGGGATTTTGTTCCACAGCATAGGGAGTCTATGGGTGATGAATCTGTCCCTCCAGCACGTCCTATTAATAACCGTGTCAAGGTTTAAGTCTCCCACCCTTGTAGTTCTGAGGGATCTAGATTTTTTGAGGTGAAGCATGTTCATCAAATCTGGGTTTGACATGGCCTTGTATGTCAGGCACAGGTCACCTCTGAGCAAGCGGTAAGTGACTGAATAGAGCTGGAGTTCTTTCAGTCGGGCAGCATAAGACATATTTTTGAGACCCTTTATCCTTTTGGTGAGGAACTTTTGGGGCCTTTCCAGCTGCTGCAGGTGTCGGGTCAGATACATTCCGAATGGGGCATTGTACTCAATCATTGGTCTGATGAGTGATGAGTACAGGGGGACGATGACCTCCCTTGATCTAGATGTGAATCCCTTCATGATCAGGTGGGCAGTGTAGAAGGTCTTCCTAACTACTTTAGCAACGTGAGTGTCAAACGAAAGGTTACTGTCAACCTGGGTCCCCAGATCCCTGATAACCTCTTCTGTGCTCAGTGGATTGCCACCTAACCATCAAGGAATACTTCATTAAACCCTGTGGTGCATCCTATAACAGCATAATGCTGTAGTGTGATATAAAACTCTGGTAGGGGTTCTATTTCAACACATGGCAGGTATGGATGTTTGTGTGTGTGTTTCTATGTCTGTGTAGGGAGCAATGCCTTTTTAGGCTAGTCACACTCACTACAATTCAAATACTCTATTTTGTCAATCCTGCTGATGTCATTCACTGTGAATTACACCTTTGGGGAAAAAGTACTCCAATAATCCCTGTGGCGCATCCTATAACAGTGTAATGCTGTAGTGTGATATAGAACTTTGGTCGGGGTTCTATTCCCACACATGGCAGGTGTGGATGTTTGTGTGTGTGTTTCTATGTCTGTATAGGGAGCAATGATTTTTTATGCTAGTCACACTCCCTACAATTCAAATGCCCTAATTTGGCAATCCTACTGATGTCATTCACTGTGATTTACACTTTTGGGGAAGGAGTACTCTAGTAATCCCTGTGGCACGTCCTACAACAGTATAATGCAGTAGTGTGTTATAGAAGTCTAGTGGGGGTTGTATTCCCACACATAGCCGGTGTGGATGTTTGTGTGTGTGTTTCTTTGTCTGTATAGGGAGCAATGCTTTTTAGGCTAGTCACACTCACTACAATTCAAATGACCTACTTTGGTAATCCCACTGATGACATTCACTGTGAAATACACCTTTGGGGAAAGAGTACTCCAGCAATCTCCGTGGTGCATCCTATAACTGCATAGTGCTGTAGTGTAATAAACTAGTTAGGTAGGCATTCTAATCCCAGACATGGCAGGTGTGTCTGTGTTTGTCATTCATATCCTGTGTGGAGGTGGCTGTGAGTGTGTGTAACAACTGGATTCATTGCGGAGCTGATTTTGAAAATTTCTTATATTGTGGCCATAGTATATATTCCATACAGGGATAACAGATGTGAAATAGCCGAGAGGCTGGGGTGCAAATCCATACCCCTACATGTGACATCAAGGCCAGGCAAAAAAAGTTAGAAACCCTTGTATTACCCAGAGAACACTCTCAATCCATGTCTCATATGGGTCTATATTAGAACATCAAATATTTAACAGTTCGAATCACTAAAGGTCGACCTTTGGTGATTGAACTGTTAAAACATTGAATGTTCAGAAAAAAAAATAAAAACAACAAAGCAAAAAACTAAATGGTGTAGGCAGGGAGGCAAGGCCTCCTGCACCCCCCACATCCCGCGGTACTTAAATATACCAATTCCGAGACTGCACTACATTGAAGTAAACTGAAATCTCCCCTTATAGAGATTTCCATTTACTTGTTCGATGTTCTGCAGTTTCACTATTCTTGTGTTAACAATGTCAGATTCGACATTGTCGGCTTTCAAGAATTTAATATAGACCCATCTCATACACACACACACTTGCCTAGGCAACAACCGCTGTGCTGGTAGTTCCCTGCTTATTGCCCACTGATAGTAACCATGGTGTGATTGCAATGGGCTGCAGAGGGCATGGCACCCTGTCTATCAGTCCAATAGGCACATACATGCAGACAGTGCACCTACCCAATGTTCCCCACTGGACACTTGCAACAACTGTGGCGCCATCAAATGTGACCCACAAAGGACATACCATGCCTGAAACACATGCCCTGTATGGACAGATGCCACTGACACCAGGGAATACCTGTATCATGCTATCAACATAGGTGCAGGGTCAACCTGGTGTCCATTAACAGTTCCCGCTACATGAGGCCAGGACTGGCACATCGGATGATAATTTGTGTACACAACATGGGCCAGACACCCCAAGTGCAGTTCCACATGTCACTTTACATGCATGTGGGACATGTGCACATCCCAGGCACCATCCATGTCATGGACTAAGGAACACATACATGGTAAGCAATGCACAGCAATGGCCACACACGCAATAGTTACCCAGGTGACTGGATGGTGAATACAATACACACCTGTGTGGGCAAATCCAGACACTACACCCCTGAGCCACACTGCAGACCATTGTCATGTGGCCTAATGCCAAGGTATACCCATCACCTAGCCTTGTATAACCGTCTGGCACAGTTGACCACTACACACCTGTGAAGCAATGCACCCATGCATGTCAGTACTGGCACCCTGTGTCTGTGTGTGTGTGGTGTATGATGCATATGACCACATTCACACTCACTACAACCCCATTGGCATACTGAAGCATGCTGTCTGATGTCAGATACCTCCACATACCCTTTGTCCATATAACCTCTGTATAACCCCTGTGGTGAATGTGATACCTGCACAGTACTGTGTTGTGGCAATCTAACTAGTGATGAGTTGTATTCCTGGCCCTGCCAAGTGTGTCAATGTGTGTGGGTCCCTGTGAGAGTGTGGCTGTGTTGACGCTGACACCTGCTCATATGGACAGGCACATGTACTACACCTACCATATAGCTAACATATCACTGTTGCAGATATCACTCACCATCACATATACATTTGGAGGGCTCCTTAACATGTAACCTATGTGGCGCATCCAATAACTGCATAGACATGTGATAGCAATACATTGTCAGTCAGGGGTTTGATATCCTGTACTGGTAGGTGTGTGACACAAGCATGCTAAAGTTTTACTCTCCCACCCCTCCCTGACTTATCTTTGCCTCTGTTTGCCTCTCACACTCCCTCTCTGGTGGATGTGGAGACTTACACCTGCTTTGCTTATGCAGCAGCATGTGTATTGTAAGTGATGCTCATCATCAGCTGATGGCCTCTGCATGAATTGCAGCCCTCCTCTAGCTGATTGTATGTGGAACAGCATTGCATGGAAACACACTCCAATATCTAGGAATATCATGTTGGTGTTAGGCGTTTTCATTCACTGTGAGCAGGAACTAGATCTGTTGTTTGGCAAACAGCATCACAGATGGATTGGGGATTTACCTCTAACAACATACACTGTGGAAACAGGCCAACACACAGGAGGGAGATGTGCCTGACTTGACTACAGACTGTAAGTGCTGCTATACTGCATTTGGAGTAATGCTGGTTTAACAGGGTGTGTGTGGATATGGCTGGCCTACATGTTTTAATACCTGTCATGTCAGTGCTATGTTTATGAGGAATCCCCATCTAAGGGGTCATCTGCAGATTGGGCAGTATGTGGTGCCTTGTGTTTCTTGTGTTACCCACAGAGCACCTGTCTGTGAACTGCAGAAGATAGTATGAGGATTGCAGTCTGTAGATGGTGACAGCCATGAGAGTTACTGACTTCATATCCCTCATAGGACATATGTTGCAACAAACCCTGTTACAACAGTAAATGTTTGAGGTTATCACAGCAACATGTCAATACTGGCCTTGTGTTTGCGCCTCCAACCTCAACTCTGTCAACCTTTGTACATATGTTATGCAGTAAGAGGTGCATATGTTCAGTACACCATGTTTATTGATATCATATCTGATAACAAGCCAGTGAAATAGACTGCTACACATATTATGTATAGTAGGGGTTATATTTGAGGACATAATCTGGGCATTTTGTGGTTGTGTGTACAGTATTGAGGTCTGTGTACTTATGGTGATTGTCAACAGTGTGTGTATTGTGAATATGTGCCTTGGCCTGTCTATAGACTGTGGTAGATGTCATTGTTCTTGGTCATGTTCTATCTGATGTTACATGCTGCTCCACTGTATGTTACCCTATCAGCTTACATGTTTGTAGGCCCAAACACACACATATCCTGTACCACAGACAGGCATCGGACCACACTGTGTAATGGCTCAGTATATGTAGGGTTGGTGTGTGAGTGGTACATATGAGGATGGTGTTGATCATATAGTCCATATACTGTAATATTACACTAGCTTACCATATGTGGATGTGGCTCTGTTCACATTGGTTGTGGTTATGCACTTTCACACAGGTGTCTGTTATTCTGTGCTATGACATGCCTGTAGAGCCTGCTATCTATGCAGGTACATATGTATTCCTCCATAGGAAATGTAGGCCAGTGTTGGGACAGTCTGCCTGTAGTCTGCAAAGTGCTTTGTTACATGCCTAACAGTATAGTGTGCTTACTCAGTGAGATTTCATGTCCAGATACTTGCCAGATGTACTGTTACCAGGCCACCATAATAGTCATGTATGTCAGACAAAGCAGTGGGATGCTGTACAGATGTATGTCACTAACTAGTGGGTAGTATGTGGCCATGGCACCTCTGTACCAGCAGCTATTATGTGTCAGGACAGACAGGGCTATATGAATGCATAACCTATGGGGGCAAATGTATACCAGTATTTATGTGATATACCCATCAACATGACTGTTAACATCCACATTGTCAGGTTTGGTCCACATGTCCTGCACTAAGGGGTTCCATGTATACCTCTTGACTGTCCAGAGTGTGTCAGACTGTCCATAAATATTGGCCATATCTCTGCTGCAGTCCACAGGAGCATTACTGTACTAACAGTGGTACTGTACTATGATGTTCTTAGAATGTCCGTCAGTAGACAATGGTGCACATGTTAACAGCAGATGTGACCTCCCACACACACCATGTCTGTGAAGACAATCCCTATTACAGTAGCAATAGTCTACAAATATACCTGCAATACATACCTGACACCCCTTTGCACTAAGAGGTTGGGACTACTGGGGCTGAGGTAGGGCTCCACTCCAAGTTCAGGACATATGGTGAACATATATGTATATATATAATTATCCATATATCTATATCGATATATACACATAAACATATCGATATACATAGGTGAATTTATATATGTACACACACACACACACATATATATATATATATATATATATATATATGTATATATATATATATATATATATATATACATACATATAAACACTCAGATATATACATATACACAGCAATCTATGTCTACACATATAGAGATAGAGATACATATGCACATATATGTATGGATATCAGCATATATATCATCAGTAATAGGTATATCAGATATACATATATACATAGGATGTGCATACATATATATCTATACGGTTCCCTATCAGAATCCTGAAACACTATAAGCCTGAAAGTCAAAATCCTGACAACTAATGACTGAAAATGCAAAATCTCGAAAATGCAAAATCCCGAAAGTCAAAATCCTGAAAACACAAAATGGACATGCTGACGTCATTGTGGCTTTGCTATTGTTAGCCCTGTGGTGTTAGGTCATGCGTTGGGTCCAGGTAAGTGTGCGGTTGGTTTTATGTTAGGGTTAGGGGCGGTATAAGTGAGTTAGGGTTAGGGCGCAGGTTAGGCATGTATGCAATAGTGACAAATATTGGGGTTAGGGGCGGTTTAAGTGAGTTAGGGTTAGGGCGCAGGTCAGGTGAGTGTGCGATAGTGACGGACCTTAGGGTTAGGGTTAGGGTCAGGGTCAGTTGGTAGATATTAGTGTCTTTATAGTGACATATTAGCATTATTTGTGTTTTCAGGATTTTGACTTTCGGGATTTTGCACTTTCGAGATTTTGCATTTTCAGTCATTAGTTTTCGGGATTTTGACTTTCAGGCTTATAGTGTTTCAGGATTCTGATAGGGAACCATCTATACATACATATATGTATATATACATATATATATATATATATATATATATATATATATATATATATATATATATATATATATACATACAAAGAGATGTACACATAGCCATATATATGTTGCACTATACAGATGAGTATACAGACATGAGTATACATGTGTATGTACATGTAGACATACACAGACCTATTATATGTATAGAACCATATTCCTGTCATTTGTAAACCTCACGGTTGTGTATACCCTTTCAGATGTATCTCACCGTATGTATCTGCTATGTGTACATTATGATAAAACAACATATGTAATGCAACAGTCATATTAATAACAAGGACTACACAGTTTAGGAAGTAAAGGCAATTTTTCAAATCTATTCAATATGTGTATTGACAGCTATATTGGTAAAACAACAGCTGTCTTCACAGTGGTCATGGCGTAGTGGTTAAGTGTTGTGACTTTAGTGTACAGGGTCCTGGATTCAAGGGCTGTTCATTTTGTTGCTGGGCAGAGCGAACGCTGTCAGATACAGAATGGTTAAGGCCATTTTGAGCAGCTTTAAGTGGGTTTGCATGCAGCTAAGTGGTGCTAAGCTATGGGTAAATGCACGGGTGCTTACACGGTGTAGACTGTGCTTACCAGTGCGCAAATCAGCTCAGCTGTTATATTGCAGCAATGTTGATACTTGGAAAGCATGGCTTAGCCCTGGTAACCAGGTCACACCACCCAGTCTGATAACATAGCAGGGTAATGACATCTGTAATAAGTGTATGTAATGCTATGTACAATACATGCACCTATGTGCTGTCATTACAATAGCAAGGGGTGTGAGTATCATGTGTGGGTCACAGATGTATATGAGGCCTGTACAGCACTGTTATCCATGTGAATGTGTTACATACAGCGGTAGTAGCCCACAGTATGTGCTGTCACACTGGCATGTAGTGTATCATGGCAGTACTACTTTTGACAGTGCTTACCCAGGCAAGAACAGAGTGCTAAATGTAGTACTGATAACAGGCACACCTGCAGGCATAGCTGGACACTGAGGCCTCCCTGTTGTATCCCTGGTGTGTGAGCTGTTTCACAGTATATACCCCTTACTGGGCAATGATCCATCATGTGTAATGTAACTGTAGACTATCGTCTGTACAGCACATTAGTGAGGGCTTCTGACATATAGTTATGGCATACATATTGCTGGTAAATGTCTATCTGTCATCACACTCATCCTACTGCACAGCCAAGCTGATGATTGTCAGTCCTTGTACAGATGTACAGATGGCAGGTATCCAGCTGGGATATGTACAGGCAACTTAAGCTTGATTGACACTGACATCTCTGCCCAGCTGTGTAAGAACTGGCACATATATGAGATGTCACCCTGTACACACCACATGCCACGTGTACCTCCAGTACACTACCACAGTCAACAGAACATGCTTGGGTACAGGTCTCCATCACAGACACCAACCATGTGTTATAATGCATGTTGCATACATGTCAACTTGATCACCTCAGTGGCCATGTGCAGGAGGCACCTGGAAGATTGGCTGATGCATGTCATTTTCATCCTGAAAGTCACCACAGTAGTGTCTGTTGATAGATTGCCTGCTGCCACCTGGCAGGTGGCAGGATACCACTGTACACACAAACCCTACACAACCCATCTCCCCTTGGACAATAGCTAGGTACAGAGCTATGACCACCTACAGTGATGCACCCCTGTACTGACACATGTGTACATGTGCATGACTGAGTATAGCAGTGTCTGTATGTTAGCACACCTGTACTTGGGAATTCCATGAGGGCCTTCACAACCAATGCAACACACATTGCCATAGTCAGTTGTGGCTGCTGCTGCATGGGACATTACATGTACCCTGTTAAGCTCCTCCCCATACTGGCTGCATGAGCCTTGCAGTATCAGCACAACAGTGTTTTACAAATGGGTTGATAGGCATAGGATACCCATTGTGTTCTGGCATGTGTGTGTAGTTGTGCATGTCCGTATATCTGTAGGGTACAGCACTCCGAGGCCACATCCTCCTATTACAATACCCATTGCCACACAGAAGTACAGATAATGTTGTTGCTGCCCATAGGTGAGGCATGACAATGCAGCACCCTACTACATGTGTGGCATGTGCATGAGATGCATATCCCTGTAGTACCACTGTTGGGGTATAATATGAGTTATATCGCAGTCGCAGCCAATGTGTGATGGTGGGTATGGCAGAATGTCATCACGGGTTTTAGGAAGAACAATATCCACTGAGGGATGTGCGTGCTGTGTACACTGTCATTACACCAAGGTATACCCTATATATGTCCCATGTACCACGTTATGGTTACCACTGTCATCATCAACCATACAGGTAACTGATACCACAATCCAAGCCAGTTATGCATGTGCTGTGTTCAGCCTACTTGTAACACATTGGACACACAGTCAAGTTCGTTAGCAGTGATAGGCCCTGGTATCTTGGATGTGTGCCTGCCTGTTATGTGTCTGTTAATGTGTATATGAAAGTATGTCACACTACGTATTGTCCATATACACCCATTACATCCCCCATTAGCATACTGTACATGTCTGGGGATGTTCTGCATGTAACATGTAACCTGGGACACACCTGACCCTAAATGCTGTGTAATGTGTGCAATGTAAGCCACACACTTCAGTATCACTACATAGCTAGGTAGGGGTCTAGTCCCAGTTTTGCCAAGTAATAGTGTGCGCGTATGTGGATGGGTCTACATCAGGTTGCAGGGTATACACACCTCAGTGGGTCACTTGTCCATGTGGCACAGGCAGTAACCGTTTTAGTAACCTATGACATGTGTTCAACTGCACCCCAGTTATGCCACAGCCATGGTGTCACCACAGTGCCATACGCCATTGTGGAATATGACTGCAGACCATCCTCATGCTGACACATGTGCACCTACAAAACAAATGGATAACATTATAGAGACCACAACCAACCAGTTTTACTAACAGCTATAATGCATCATTGCTGGACGGCTATACTACCTGCCATATATGCATTACACTTTACTTCTTAAAAGATGTTACACTGCAGTACTGTGATACACTGTAGTATAGTCACCGTGTGCATCAGAACCATATTAGCCTGTCCCTGCATTGATGGTATGGATGACAGGAATGTGGCACAGGTATCATCATATGCACAGGGTGTGATGTTGGTTTGCCAGAGGCCGAGGGTGGGCCATACATTTGACACCATGTGTGTGAATGAGGGCTGTACTGTGGTGAGCTGGGCGTGATGCTGTGGTGTGTGTAGGTAATGGGTTGCCCTAGTTGTGTTTCTAGAGTGTGTAGGTATGCATGCACACAGTTCTGCCATGTGGCTGCCCTACACAGGTGTTTATGGACAGCTGCAGACCATACCTGGCAGGGTGTGCAGTTCACTGCCTCTGGCCATGGACACGTGGACTGTGCCTGCCAGGGGTTCCATGGGCACGTCCAGGTACAGGCCTCAATGTGCTACTCTCACTTGCTGATGACAAATGTCCGTTGGTACCAGGCCCCTCCTGGGACTGGCCAGGACCACGTGCACATGGCCTGCTGTGGTGTGGTGTGGCCAGCACCCCCCCCGCACTGCCAGGGCTGGTACTGCCACTACGGGAGCCCCTTGGTGTTCTAGCATATCCACGTTGATTGCCAGCTGTTGGCATTGCTGGCCTACATCCATGCAGCCATCGCTGCACTCCCACCACATGTTCAAGCACAGACAGACCACGGTCGATGAGGGCCATCATCTCACCAGACTGTCTATCCATGAACTAGGTTAACGCATGGATGGCACCAGCCAGTTCACGGGCATTGTCATTTGCAGATGTGAGAGCAGCAGGCCTTGTCTGGTGTAACATTACATACGTGCCTATGCTGCCATGACAACCTGAAACATGTGCCTGCTGGTACCAGCTATGTCGCCTCTGCCAGGAGCATGATGCCCAGCTGCCCTACCATGAGCACCCTGGGACTTCCACCTATGTGGTGCCCTGCCGGACATCTGGCTATGCCTGCTGTGACCAGACAGTAATCATGGTTATCACACTTTTCGGTGCACTGCCACCAAACGTCAGCTGTCCCTCCACTATGGCCGCTGGTGATGGGGTATGTATAGGCACTGAAACTGTGTGCGGGGTTGGGGTAGCCAAAAGGGGGATGTCAAATGTTGGCACAGTGTCGGCCCCTGACAACCCCACCGGTGCCTCAACAGTATTATCATCATCTTCAGTGTCTGTATGGACACCAACATCAGACTGCATGCAGGAGGGACCCTGACCCACCTCGCCACCTGTGGGGTAAAACAATAAATGCACTTTAAAACTTGTACAGCATTGCCTAACAGTACACACACACACACACACACACACACACACACACACACACACACACACACACACACACACACACACACACACACACACACACACACACACACACACACACACACACACACACACACACACACACACACACACACACACACACACACACACACACACCTCCATAATACATACCTATCCATGGCTTTACAGACAGTCCCACGTATATGTCCATGTGGTACCCCATCCTGCATCACACTTGTTAACATACACACATTGATACCTCTCATTAACATATCAGTCCTCTAAATGCTAAACAAGCAGTCACAACACAAGATCTGTTACTACTTTACCTGCCTGACCTGTGTGTACTGACTTTACATGGCCTCACTGCTGTCATTTGGTATACACCCTCTGTATGTTCGGACATCATGAGCATGACCCCTATATGTATGGGCTACTATGTTCTATCCATAATATCATGAACTGGTGTGTCATGTGTATGTAATGCTCAGTACATGCCAGATATGCTGCTCATTCAGCCTATCATGTGATAGGTTCATAGGTTCATACTAGGCTATCTGCCCAAGGGCATTTATAAGCCTAGGCCAGAGTTTTGTGGCTTTCGCCACCCCTTTAGTTTGGAGGATACTATGCCCATTATTTTGCTGTGCCTCTGTCAAGCAGTGACACTGAGATACTCCCTGGGGTATATCTGCGATCTCCCATCCATTGGTCAAGATTTCTCTTGAACAAAGCCAGCGAGGTGCTCTGCCTCACATGTACCGGGATTTTGTTCCACAGCATAGGGAGTCTCTGGGTGATGAATCTGTCCCTCCAGCATGTCCTATTAATAACCGTGTCAAGGTTTAAGTCTCCCGCCCTTGTAGTTCTGAGGGATCTAGATTTTTTGAGGTGAAGCATGTTCATCAATTCTGGGTTGGACATGGCCTTGTATGTCATGCACAGGTCACCTCTGAGCAGATGGTAAGCGACTGAGTAGAGCTGAAGTTCCTTCAGTCGGGCAGCATAGGACATATTTTTGAGACCCTTTATCCTTTTGGTGAGGAACTTTTGGGGCCTTTCCAGTTGCTGCAGGTGTCGTGTCAGATACATTCCGAATGGGGCATTGTACTCAATCATTGGTCTGATGAGTGATGAGTACAGGGGGACGATGACTTCCCTTGATCTAGATGTGAATCCCTTCATGATCAGGTGGGCAATGTAGAAGGTCTTCCTAACTACTTTGGCAATGTGAGTGTCAAATGAAAGGTTACTGTCAACCTGGGTACCCAGATCCCTGATAACCTCTTCTGTGCTTAGTGGGTTGCCGCCTATATGGTAGCTAGGGGTAACCTTGTTTTTCCCGAAGGGTATGACTATGCATTTTTTGGCGTTTAACTTTAGGCCATGGCTCTGGCACCAGTTATCCGTTTCTATGAGACCCTTCTGAAGGATATCTGTGCCAGATGTGTTCTCTACTATGGTGCCCAGTTTGCAGTCATCTGCAAATTTTGTCAGCCATAATCCTCCTGTGTTTGCTTGTACTTCTGAAAAGTAGATGCCGAACAGGAGAGGGCCCAGGACTGAGCCCTGTGGGACACCACTTGTGACAGGCTTTGAGTCTGACATGGCGCCAGCAACTCTGACCCTGTGGGTTCTGTCACTTAGCCAGTTTGCAACCCATCTTGTGACGTATGGGTTTACATTTAAGCTGATGCGTTTATCGATGATACCTGAGTGGGGTATTGTGTCGAAAGCCTTTGCCAGGTTGAGGTAGGCTGTGTGGACTGCCTTTCCCTCATCAATGGCCTTGGTGACTGTTTCAAAAAAGTCAACCAGGTTTAAAAGGCATGATCTGCCCTTGACAAAGCCAAACTGGGTCGGATCCAAAGTCTGCAAGTCTCCTATGTCTTTATTTATGAGTTCCATTATGATCATCTCCATAGCTTTGCAGATCAAGCTTGTCAAGCTGATGGGATGGTAATTTCCCGGGTTGGTGGAGGCACCGCCTTTGTGAAGTGGGACCACAGTTGCCGTACGCCACTCCTTAGGCACGAATCCTGAGATGAGGCTAAGATTAAACAGCTGCCCTAACTGCGGGTTTAATTCCTCATTGAGTTCGTGGAGCACACATCCGGGGACACCATCTGGTCCCATGGATGCTGTGTTTTTTGCCTTGGAGAGAGCAGTTCTTACCTGAGCGTTAGAGATGTTTGGGGGGCTATAATTCTCTGGTATAGATATCTCACCTTTTGGGGGGGAGGGGGGAGAAGTTTGCACTGAACCTGTCAGCCAGTATGTTGGCAATGTCTGTAGGTTCAGTCATTTTTACATCATTTTGAACTAATTCTAATCATATCTGGGAGTTTCCTCCCAGGTTTCTAACATAGCTAAAGAAGGCCTTATGATTGTCCTTTGAGTCCTTAGCGACTTTTCTCTCAAAATTTGCTTTGGATGATTTTATGAGAGATCTTAGTTTTTTACTTATAATGATCAAGGGTGTTTTCCCTTTTAAGGATTTTGCTCTATCTTGTAGTAGCTTCCTCCTTTTGTTGTAGAGCTTGTTTATGGCTGGGGTCCACCAGACTGGACGCTTGCCTTTGGTACAAAGAGTCTTTGTTTTGTTTGGGATTGCCTGATCCATGCAGTCCTGTAGGTGCTGGTAGAAGGCATTTGTAAGTGATTCAGCGGCTTGAGTAATGGTTTTCGCAGTCTTGGGGGCCTTAAAAGAGACCACACTAGCCTTTAGAAGTGTGAAGTCGGCTTTTGAGAAGTTCTTCACTGTGGTCTTTTTTATCTCAGGTGGGGGCGGGATGTGGACTTCCAGTGAGATTAGTTTATGGTCTGATCTCACCAGTGAGGGGTATACTTCCGGTGTTGAACATTGTGACCCCATGTTCATGATGATGAGATCTAGTATATTATCACCTCTTGTGGGGATGGTGAATAGTTGTTCCATGGCATTTGAGTTTATGAACTCTAGGAACCTTTGGGCTAGAGTGTTGGGGCTTGAGTAGTGATCCCAGTCTATATTTGGGTAGTTGAAATCACCTAGTATGATGGTGTTTGGAGATACATTTATCCCCTCCAGTGTTTTCAGGAAAGCTATGTGAGGTTCCTGAGATTGAGAGGGTGGCCTGTAACATGCTACAAATTGCAGAGCAGTCTTGCCTATGGTTAATTGCACCTGGATGGTCTCCGATGCATCATGCGTTGCCACCAACCTTGAGGTGTGGGTGTTCTTGATGAATATAGACACCCCCCCTCCTTTCTTGGTGTTGTCCGGATTTTGGGGCCGGAACGCATGATATGAGGTAAAGCCTGATAGTGCCGGGGTGCTCTCGGGAGCCTTGAACCAGGTTTCAGTCACAGCACAGACATCAATGTTCTCCATACTGAGAAGGGCCTCGAGTGCATGCATCTAGAGGTTGAGACTTCTGGCATTGAGCAGCATTACCCTTAGTTTTTTTCCTTTTTTGTGTTCTAGGGTGGTAGGTTTAGAATTTGAGCCTTGCCTAAAAAAGGCACTATGGGGGTGGCAAGAGCCTTTGCCAATATCCGGAAGCCCAGGGGTGACAGGTGCAAGCCATCCCTTGTGAAGCAGTGTGGCTTGTCCAGCATGTCATCCCAGGCAGACAGACATTGGATCCCCTTTGAATGACACCAGAGTTTAAGCCAATTATTAAAGCTGATCATCTTGTCTCTGTATTGTGGCATCATTCTTGGTGAAGGTAGGATACTGCTCAAGGTCAGGGTCATACCTGCCTGGGCTACATAATCAAAGAGCTCCTCTATGTCTCGTTTCATGTAGTCCAAGGAGGTACGTCTCAGGTCATTCACACCAGCGTGGACAATGACAGAGTCGTACTTGTACCTGCTGTTGAGAGACCTGAGTGCTTGCATTATGTGGCGGATTCTAGCACCTGACAGGCAGCTTACTGTGACCTTTTCCTTGTTCAATCTGGTGAGCGGGACGTCAGTGTGTCTGACTATGGAGTCACCAATGACGAGTGTGTCTGGCATTGTGTCTGGCCTTAAGGGCTGTGACTGTTTGGCACACTGACTATGTGGTCTATGTGTTGCATGTGTTGTGTCCTGAGGTGGCAGTTGTTTGGGTGTCTGCTTTGGTGGCCTCTGCTGTTTTGGTAGATTTTTGATCAGAGCCTCCGAATATGTCTTTGTGTATTTATGTGTATGATTTGAAGTTGTGATAGTACTATGTGAGACTGGGTTTGTGGTGTGTGTGGTTACCTTCTCCTCCTGTCTGGTCTTACCAGTCCTATGTTGAGAGAGCTCAGCCTCCAGTTTGTCTATATAGTTGCATCTCTCGCATGTATTTGTGTTTTGTGGGAGAAGGAGAGGGTTGTCCGTGTACATGAGACAATTGTAACATTGCCTCAATATTCCCAGATTCACCAGCTGAGCAGGAGAAGACACTAGCAACTGATCCCTCAACATGCTAGAAGGAATAGACAAGGAATTTAAAAGACTCCGGGGGATGTGGGTGATCGAAAGGGGTTTTTGGCTGGTGGAGTACTATGTATAATAAAAGTGCTATATCAAGTAAAAAATACTTTAGGAGCAAGTGCTAGGCTTTACAGATAGAGAATAGTCTACTTAGGAATCAAGTAGAGCTGAGCTTTTTAGATATAGAATACGCTGGTTAGATCAGCAGTACAGTTCAAGGAAGGCTGTTTTAAGGGAAAATTTGAAGAGTGGACTTTAGGTAGCCCGAATAGTTTAACCTTGATTAACCGCCGCTGCTCTTGTGTGCTCCTGTAGCAACTCCGCGCTAAATCACGCTAAATCGCGCTAAAGCACGCCAAAGCGTGCTTTATAGCAGGGGGCTGGAAAAAAGGAAATGACCCAAAATGGCCAATGAATTACCAGTTACTGTCTCTAACCACTCCTCTGAGGAAACAGGCAGCTCAGTACTCCCCACTCTCACTGGTGAGTAAAGAAACTTCCCTCTGGCCACACAAGAAAATGGAGGAACACAGGAACCAAATACAAAGCCCAGGGATCAGCAAAATCTGATCACTGGAACAACTAGCTAGGAAAGTTAGGAAAGCAGGAGTATTTTTTTTGTTTTTTTTCAAGTTTTTTTACACACACAGACAGAAAATACAGTAAATGCTTGTTTTTTTTGACTAAATGCTATCAAAGGCTAGTACACTTGAGTGTATTAGCCTGTAGGTTAACTTATAAGCAAAACTTAAGCTAAGAAGTGCAGTCAACAAATTAAGCTCAGAAAAACAGAGAAAACAGGTAATATCACAATAATATATGCAGAAACAGTGGTCGAAATGCACAAAAGGTCAAAAAAGCAATAAAAATGCTTAAAAAATACCTGTAATATTTGGATACTCTCCCTGGTGTTGACTAGTACTTCCCCAATGCATCTATAGTGCTGCATACGTGGGTTGTAGGTGATATCTCTGCTGAATGCGATATCAAGGGTGTACCTGGTGTCTACATTCCCTCTCGATGCCTGTTCCATGCTACAGACCATATTATACTATCAGTTGTCCTGTGATTACACATATGACAAGTATTCCTGGTGTATAATGTGGCAGTCCATGTACATGTACTGCATGATCTCAGAGGAAGGTACTGCTGTATGAATGCCCCACAATCACACATGTGCATACATGGCCAGCCACACAAACACACACACGTGCACACAAGCATCCTACATGCATCAACCTCCCTCCACTTCACCTGAGTGACCCTACAGACAAACTAACTACCCACCAGGATGCACGCACACACACACACACACACACACACACACACACACACACACACACACACACACACACACACACACACACACACACACACACACACACACACACACACACACACACACACACACACACACACACACACACACACACACACACACACACACACACACACACACACACAGGTGAGGTTGAACAATGATAGCACACACAGTCCTCCTATTACCCCTCTGTCCACATGCATAACATATGGTACCTGACAGCATGCAGTGCAGCTATAGTCAATCCATGTTGGCAACAGTATACATGTGTGTGATGCATGTGCTGTGTCACTAGGTGAAACCCCTCCCCCTGGATACCATTGCACCCATGAACATGGTATTTCTGTGCACCTGTTCTGCACCCTGCCATGTACTATGCACCACACCTCACAGGTGTACAGCCCATTGCTGAATGTGTACTACTGTGTCAGTTATGTCAGCTTTAATGCTCACAGCCCCTATGTTTGCCAGCAACATATACCTGGTATGATATGTGGACAGATGTTATTTGTGAATGCCTGATGTCTGATGCACAGCTCTCAACATCAGCAGACCATGTATGACCAATCCAATACTCTTACACTGACAACCATCAGAGCATACCATGGCTATGGAGGGTGTACACACCTTTATTTATAAGACACACCCATCCTTGATTTGCCATATCAGACCACATCACCGCATATCTTAGCAGTACATGAGCCCGATATGTGACATATGTCCTGTACTTTCACATGCAGTGTCTATGGAATGTGTTAGGTGTGCAAATGCTGACTGCGATGCATACACACCATGTGGGCATATGTGTGCACACCCTTATCATGACGGTTTGTCACACCTCTTGTTGTGTGTACTACAGCAGTCATTACTTCTGGCAGGGGTATACCAGCATGGGCCATCTGCATTTGCCAGTGTATGTTCAGTCTGCCCTACACATGCCCCCCTATTCTGCATGATTGCAAGGTCTACTCATGTGCACATCCTTTGGTGTTCACACACTGCCATCACTATTGCTGTGGGTGTAGGGTTACGGCTGCCACAGGTCCTGAACCTGACTATGTGCAGATACACCCATTTTTAGCATCCTTAGGATCCCTGCTGCAGTGCACTGGTGTGTGGTTTTGCAGATGCATGACGAGTAAGCCCTATGCATGTGTGTCACTTTGCAGTGTCCCATACATTGAACACCACATGTTACAGCCTAGTCCCAGCTGATAATGTGGACCACTGTAATGCCTTATGCCATAATGTATCTCTGCAGCATTAGCCATTGACCTACAGGTATATACACTGGTTTTGCACTGTATATGGGTGTTGTTCCAAACATGTCCTAACTGTAGGCCATGTCTCCCACCATTATGTTACTCCCTGTGGACACATTCCGCAATGACAGGATGTTAGTTATCATGCAGGTGTCTGACATACCCTTCCAATACCCCATCATGGTCACCCCTGAGATGCTGTGTATTTCACAGCAACAATATGTGTACATGTACCACATGCATTCTGGGTAAGTGTGTTCAATGTGTGCATGGCATATACCATAGCCATTACATGCCCGGTGTATTGGCCAGCATCTACATAAACCATACTCACCAGCTATAGGCTGCTGCCTTGGTGGTATCCTGGTGGGACCTACATAAGATGGTGAGAGATGCATAGTCAGTGGCCACAACTGTGGCAGTACTACAGGGTGGGTGCAGTATTATAATACATCAACAGTACATTTCCACAATACTACCACATATGGACATCTGTTTATCATTACTATACAGCAACAAAATATATCTATGACATGTCAGATATGCATGATCTACCAGTACCGATGCAGATGTATACGCAACAGTGGTCTACGGATGTGCCCTATGGCCTTACCTGCATGCTCCTTGGCTGGTGTGTGGGTGGCACCCACCTCCACAAAGGTGTCTGGTGGTTGGTGTATGTCCAGATGGGCAGGTGCCATGAGGCTGGCAAGGAGCTCTCCACACATGTTGGGGAGGATGGATGGCATGGCCCCCCTGTGGTGAGGTAATCCCCCCAGACTGCAACAGCACTCTGACGGGCATTGCGAAGCAGTTCAGAACAATTATGCTGGACCTGCTCATAACTGCGGTTGTGCAGTCCAACATCATTGACCCTGTGGTCTAGGTCATTCCACAGGGTGGTCCACTCCTGCTGATCATGGGTGGCAATGCCAAACAGGACAGGGTAGTGCTGGATTAAATAGGTTAGCACTACTTCATTTTCAGCAGCTGAATAAGATGGTAGCCATGCATGTGACATCTTGCCTGAAAGACATAAAGATGGAAACAGGTCTGAGCAACTCATACAGCATGGTTACCACAGTTCTTAATACACATCTCTCTCATCCCTCCCACCATATCAGCGACAACAAACTGTGCACAGAACTCATTGGGTATGGCTACAGCTTACCTACCATTGGGACAGATATTGTATTGTACCACACTTTGTGCTATGTATTTGTAGCCATGTTCCCTGTGTGGTCACTATCATTGCTGGCCTGTTACAGACTATTCACCTGTGTGCCATTGTCAGGGCCACTATGGTTCCATATATGCCCATGGTATGGCTGCTTTGTGATTGCTGCACATCTGACGTTCTGTGTTATTGGGGATATCTATACATGCTGTTGGACATATTCCGGGATTGTGTAGACTATTACTACCAACATATGTTCTATAACAGTGACATAAGAGCATGTATATGTACTATTGCCCAGCAGAACCACCTCTCCAAACCCATCTGCCCATATTACCTGGTCACATCACATGTGTGTCCCACCCTGGGGCCTCCTCATGTACTGATCCAGCAATACCATCAGGTGAAACTAACCCAGGTGATGTTGTCTCCCCCTGGGGCACACAAAGACATATTCCTGTCCCATGAGGGTAGGTCCAGGGTTTATTCCATAATGGACTCCACAGACACATGTGGGATGTGCTACATCAATCTGAGGCACCCAGTACACATTCACAGGGCTGACATGCTTCTCCTGCTCAGCCTCCAGGCCAGGCACCTTCAGGATGTGGACTGCTGTTGTGAGTAGCAGTGGGTGGGAAGCTTGTTCCCATTGTGTCCATATTGGGGCCCATGTGGCGTCATCATCACAGACCACACACATCATTCAGGATGTTTACCCACCACATGTGTCACATATCACCCCTGTAGACTGTCCTCTATATCTACCAACCCTGACCACCTCCACAACTATACCTGCCATACTTCCCCATAATCCCATTCCATAGTTCACAGATAAGGGCAATGTGGTCCCAACAAGGGGTTCACATGTGTCATAGCCATCCATGTTGCACATACTGACAGCTGTAGATATCTGTGTGCATTGCTATGTGTGCTGTTTCCTCACACATAGCATGCAGCACTGTAGTAGTAATATAGGGGACATATATTTACATACATATATGTTTGTGTGTGTATTTGTATATATGTAGACATGTGTATATAGGTATATATCTATATATGTGTAGATATATGTGATGTATATATGTGCTCATATATATGTCTACATATGGGTATCTGTATATTTGTGGACATACATGTATATATATATATATATATATATATATATATATATATATATATATATATATATATATATATATATATATATATGTACATATATGCATACCTATATGTGAGGTACAGTCAGACATTGGGTCCACAATCTCACAACCCCTTCCTGCACAGCCTATTACTGACCTGCCTCACGTTGCAACCTCTCCAGGCAACTTCTGTGGGCCTCCTAGTTCGTAGCCCGCTCACTTGCAGCTGTGGAGGACATAAGAGCATATACATGAGCTGGCAATTATTACACACATAGTGGAGTGATACTTACACACAGGTGGGACAGTCCCTGCTATTCTAGCCTCTTAGATCCACTGCACTAAGAGGTCCCCTTTACGCCGCTTCCGGTTGGCATAGTGATGCCTGACCTGCTCACCAGTTCTGGGTATGCCAGTGGCACTGGTGAGGTCACAAGTGAGATGGTCCCAGGGAACCGTGGTACTGGCCCTGCAGCAGTATCTGCTCATGATCTTTGACAAGGAGTCCTGCTATGACTCTGGACTCCTGGATGCACCAGTGCTGCGCCTGGAAGCACACACCTTTTCCCCTTTCTGTTATTGTGACTGCAAGGGGAAGCTACAACCAGCTATGAGATGTATTCCTGCATGTTGGGTTTAAGTAGGGCCGATTCCCGCACTTTTCCGTGATTGGCAGGTTTTGAAAAGGCTATGCTATGGGCAAACCTGCTTACCTAAGGGTGGCATTGTTTAAAGGGGTATATCACTGGGCACATTGAGTTAGCTGGCCTACTCATTGCTTACACCTCGTAAGCTGGCCTGTGCAATGCTTAGCATTGCTTACATTAGACTTTGCATTATATTTTCATTTCGACATTGATTTCTTATTCATTACATCTTATATATATATATATGCCTGGTATCCATGATTCATGTGTACGTACACTGTATGGGGACCTTGTGTTTTATTGGGGACTTCAACACTCTTTTACAATTACATCTCACATCTGGGCTTGCTGCTGTACTCCAGTTCACATATTTATGTTATGTTGCGCATTATAGAACATATGACTGTATACTGATTCCTTTCACAGGTTCAGTTTGATTTTACTATAGTGAGGACTTGTTTGGTGATACCTCTTTCTTCTATACTGCTGTGATGGCTTGGTGGTTAACTACTGTGACTTTAGTGTTTAGGGTCCTGGGTTTAAGACCTGCCAGGCTGTTTATTTTGCTGCTGGGCAGAACAGGGGCCATTGGGTACAGGGTGATTAAGGCACTTTTGAGCAGTTGTAGGCGAGTTTGTGTGGGTTTGCGTGAGGGTAAGCAATGCTAAACTCTGGTTAAATATGCTTACAGAAAGTTAGCTTCAATATTGCTTAACCTCTGTGCGCATTGCTTACCCCCGCGCAAACGAGCTTAAACTCGCTTACTAGTGCTTAAATATGCTTACTACTGCTTATTGGTACATACGCTTTCTTACTAGTGCTTATTGCCGCTTACAATTGCACTGATTTAGACAGTAATATCTAATGGTTCTTGGGAAGGTGGGGGATTTGGAAGCTGTATGGAGTTGTCATTCATTACACATTTTACCTTTCATTTGTATCCACGATTCCTGTGTACATATACTGTATGGAGCACATGTGCTTATCTGGGGACTTTGCAGCATTATGACACTGACACCTCACATGTGCATTTAATGCAGTACTCCAGTTCACAAATATATGTTATTTAGTGGGTTATGCAACTAAAATATTGGTCATAACGTGATTTGCCATGGAAAATGGAATGTGCTGCAGTGGGACTTGAACCGGGAATGCCTGCTCGTAAGGCAAATGTTCTGCCCACTACACTATTGCTATACTGCTTCATTTGCATATATCTTCCTTGTTATCCTCTTCAGCCATTTAAGCTGCATTAACTGTAGCTAAGCGATGGGCACACCCACACACCTACGGTTAGCTTTCATCAGATTTTTAATAAAAACAAAAAGGTTTGTTTATTTGATTTGTGTTTACTATTGCTGTTGTACATGTGGGGGAATGTTGCTGGGGATATGCAGACATCTATTAGCAGTCTTTCTCATTTCTTTGGCCTTTCTGCAGTTCTTCATTGCAGGGGCATGTATATTCTGAGAGCTCTGCTCTCAGACACTCCCCCTGCAGTCTTACACGCTCCATGTAAGATTAGGAGCTCAGGCAGCGTGTCTTCATTAATATACATGGAGCGCTGCCGTCCTGCTCCTAAACAGCCGCTTCCATGAAGGGCTAAGCTAGTCCTGCAGAGAAGAATAGTAAATCCGGGGGTAGGTCTCTCCTATTACTGAGGGCCTGTAATCCTTTCCATTCTGACAGAGTTACGTTATAATCTATCTCATGCATTTTCTTTTTATACTCTTGATACTCATTATTAACAGCAAAATTCAACATTTCAGAAAAACGTATTATACCCCCACTTGTAAATGGAGGGATAAATGTACTTTCACATTTAACATAACAAAACAGGTATAGGCATTAGTTTTAATGTCCAAGCTACAAGAAAAAAGCTCGTACATGAACTACTAGTACTACTGTCCAAAACTTCCACCATTTCCACTTTATGAACATTCTTAAAATAATACTTCAGATGTAATTTTCTACTCAATCTAAAGATGTCACACTAAATCTTGTACAAACGAAGAAGAACAGCAGGTATAAATTTCAAACTGCAGTTCATGACTGCATATTCTGTGTTGGAAAACGAATGTTCAGATACATTCACTACATAATTTATACACTCAAAATGGGAGGGAGCATCACCATTTACCTTGTTTGTGTCATTGTGGTTGATGCTGTTCTCGAAATGCCATATTGGACTGCTCTCGTTGACATTTAGTTCCTTGCTTCCCCCCTCTGGAATAGTTGTAATTATTCCAAAAGGTTTGACAAAACTGTTCTGTTTGTTGGGCCACTGGAAGCAGCGGATATTCTTCATTCTCCCATTCTTCTTCTTCAAAAGAAGTATGGCACCCCTCTGATACCGAATAAGAGGAGTTGTGGGATTGTGCATCACTTCCTGGTCCTGCAAACCTGATGTGATTCCATGCCTTTTTATGACTGGCTCTAGACACAAAAGCTTTCCCATTCTCATAGTCACGCAGGTCACAAAGCAATTTACCCTTCTTTCTATCAATTAAATCTGATTCATAGTTTTTTAATCTGTTATTAGTATCTACCAGAAATTTGTCCAGTACATCTACATTAACACTCGAGGACAGGGTATGGCACACAGATTGAATTGAGTCCCTAAGTTGTTTCTGTCTTATCCTGTCCAGCTCAAGTAAAATACCGACCCATTTTATGGTTCACTTGTGAGCTGCTGCTATCCACTGCTTGTGGAAAAGTGCATCCATTTCATTTTCTAAATTAAATGGCAAAGATGGGTCTTTGTATACTCTTAAACCTCTGGGCATGATGTCCAAATCAATATATTTCTGTAGACTTTGTAAATTAAAGAAGGTTGCAGTCTCTTTCCAAATATCTTTTTTGAGTTGTTCAAACAGACTTACTTTCTGCTGTAAGGGAAGTAGGAAATTTGCGACCCACATTGTTAAATGGGTTGTGGCACCATTTACTTCACTCCTCTCTCCATTTCTCCCATAGATTCTGGGTGTTACCTCCATTGCCACTGTCCTAGGAACCATGGCGTTCTGTGGAGTTAATCAGAAAACTTTCCAAAGAATGTTGAGTACTGTCTGTGAGATCTTCACGGAAAGCTCAAGGCAAGTGGAATGATGGATCATTGGTCATAACACAAAAAACACCAACTACAACAGTGGAAAAACTGGTAGCACAGAAGAAACAACCAGCCAGTGTTCCAATTAAATTTAATAAAACTCTGACATTTCAGCCAAAGCCTTCAAGGAGTAAAACACAGCACAAAACACTTGCCTTAAATACATAAAACAATTAAAACTCAATTATATAATTATACAAACAGCCTCCGGTTACATTCCTCATTTAACCCTCTAGTGGCAAGAATATCAAATTTTAAAATGTAAACTGATTCCTTAAGCAGCAACTGTTTTTTTAGAAGAGTTAAATCTGTGCTACCAGTTTTTCCACTGTTGTAGCTGAGAGTTGAGGGATAGACCTAATGTGCCTGAGAAAGGAGACAGAGCAGAGATGAAATAGTCAAGGGATGGATAAGGAGAGAATGAGGAGACTGACAATTACAGTAGCTTTAAAAGGTCAGTGAGTGACCAGGGCCACCTGGTGGCTGGCCACAATTTGTAAATAATGAGAACAATAAGAATGGGCAGCTCTAAGATAAAAACAAACAAATAGAAGAGTTATAGTGAATGGGTCTTGATCTTCAGGCAGTAATCAAGAAAATAATTACCTGAAGAATAATAAGGGAGAGGGAGGTAGACAGAAGTACAGTTCGAGAAGAAGACTGTGAGCTTAATAGGAAAAGGCAATGTCCATTACTTAGGATAAATGGATATGGAGGTGAAGACATGGATCCAACAGAGTCATTAGGCTTTCACTGTCCTACATTGTGGTTCCTATTTCCTGCGGTAGGGATGAGAAAGAGAAGACAGATGTATGCAGCTGTAAGAGAATTAATTTTCTAGAAAAAAAGAAGTTCATGAAACAGACAGCTAAAGTCCTTAGGCTGTCAAAGCTTCCCTAAAATAAGAAGTAGCTGGTGGAGTAAAACAAGGGAAAATTTTTTGCAAAAATGCAATAAGTCATTCGGACAATTTAGGAGTCTACAACTTTTTCCTTGGGGGCATGATAATATATTGATTAATTTGCCTGAGTATTTAAAAAAGAATGGAAAGGTGAGGTAGGACGGGATCATTGGAAAGGTAGACCAACAGGATACGAATTAAGGAACAAGAAAGGAATGAGACCATAGGACTACAGTGGGATAAGCCATAGGATGAGGCACTCTTGTCTCCCTTGAAATAATTGGCAGGGTTTGTTGTATAAACCACTGGCAAAACTGTGCAGTCTCTCCTTAGAACTGGAGTGGTGCACAAAAGACTACATTCTGGTGTCACTCATCCAGTCAGGATAAAACAGATGAACAGTTGTGGGTTTGGTTCAGGGAGCCTTATTACATACAAACACATCAGGATCAAGGCTTAATAACTTAAACTTAAATAAACTTATAAACTGACTACTGCACTCATGCATGTTAACAATATGGCTGTTCACTCAAAATGGCACTGCTGCCTGAACGTGCTCTCTGTTCATACGCATGTGCCCTCACTTTGAAATGCTTCTTAAAGTCGCAACACACTCTCTGTTCTACAGCCTCCCTCTTTGAGAAATAAGTCATGCATTAACATACAATTGTACAGAAATAATCCTTGAACATGCAGTTATACAGAACTAATTACAAGTGAAACAATCATGTCCAGGTTGCTGTGTATTTTACAGTAGGTCTGGAAATATGACCTGTTTGTGTGACATAAAAATTAGGACTGGGTTAAGCAACAGGGACTGTCTTAAATGACTGTTCAACTTTAGGAACATCTGGGACATCATCAGAAATGGGAATAGGGACTGAGACATGTCCTTTAACAGGAACATCATCTGGATTGCTCTGAGATCTAGAGTCTGTATCACAGGTACAATGCTGCAATATCAATTCAGACACCAGAAGAAGATGCCTCAGATTTCTTTTGTATTCTATAACCTCAGATTCCACTAAGTAAGATTTTGGCTCAGCACATACACCTCTCACTTGACCAATTTGATCAAAGCCTTTTGCTGTTTGCATCTTCACTATCTCTCCTTCTTTCAATGGACAAAGAAATCTGCACATCTTATCATAGTTGGACATCTTGAATAAATGCTTTTTGAATAGATGATATTTGATTGCTCTGGTGTTTTTAGCATTAGGCACCAACAAACTGGAACTGATAGGCAAGGTTGTTCTTGATTGCCTAGACAGAAGTCTCTGAGCAGGTGAGCCAAGTATATTGTCACAGGGTATATTTCTGAGATTAAGCAAATTCAAGAAAACATCGGTATTGCCACACTTTGGCCTCTCTAGTAATTGCTTTGCACTTTGTACTGCATGTTCAGCCATGCCGTTTAACTGTGGGTACTCAGGACTACTGGTAACATGGATAAAGTCCAACTTTTTTGCAAATTTCTGAAATAGCTGACTGGTAAACTGGGCACCATTGTCAGAAATAACTTTGTGTGTACTACCATGGACTGAGAAATTATGTTTCAACTTAGTAATGACAGCACTGGATGTTAGGTTAGGTAGCAGATCAATCTCAAACCAATTTGAATAAGAGTCTACCAACACTAAGTAATGTTGACTATTCCACTCATATATGTCAGTGGCTACTGTTGACCAAGGTAGTTCATGAATCTGGCTTAGATGAAGTGGCTCTTTTTGCAAATGCGGTTTAGTACTACTGAATACCGAACAAGATGAAAGTACTTTATTAATATCTTTTGACAGAGAAGGCCAAAATACTAGTCCTCTCACCCTTCTTTTGGTAGCTTCGAAACCTGGGTGGCCACGATGCAAAATTTGAATGTGCTCATGTTGTAAGGAAGTAGGAACTACAACTTTTGGACCTTTGAAAATGATACCATCTTCCATCAACATCTCATCTCTGTAAGGAAAATAAGGTTCCACTTCTGTTGCTACACAAGATTGCTTTGATGGCCATCCAATATTGATGAAGTGGCTGAGCTTTTGCAAAATTGGATCTATCTTTGTATGATCTCTTAGCTCATCAAGTCTTGTCATGGAAAAATTACGCACTTCCATGACATCAAAGTCAAAATTCTCTGCATCAAGCTTTTCTGTGGTATTTCTGGGAAATCTGGATAAGTTAACAGCCAGATAAAGAAGTTTACCTTTTGTATAGACCATTTTGAAGTTGTACTTTTGGAATCAGAGCATCATTCTTTGTAGTCTTGCTGTAGTTGTTTGCTTAGGCTTCTATAAAATAATAACTAGAGGCTGATGATCAGTCTCAGTCTGGATAGCTCGGCCATAAATATAATCATGGATCTTTGAACATGCAAACACAATTGCCAAAAGTCCTTTTCAATTTGAGCATACTGCATCTCAGTTTGAGCTCTAGACACATAGGCTACTGTTTTTCCCTCTTGAAGAATAACTGCATCAAGACCAAACTTTGAAGCATCACAGGAAAACATTACTGGCTTGTGGACATCATAATATCTTAACGTAGTTGGACTGGCAATTTTCTGTCTCAGGTCATCAAATGCTCTCTAGTGTTGTTCCAGCAATGACCAGGTTACATTTTGTGTATCAGCTCTCTTAAGGGTGCTGATAATTCACTGAAGTCTGGCATAAACTTGCCCAAATAGTTAATCATACCAAGAAAACACTGTGAGGCTTGGACATTGTCTGGAGCTGGCATCTCAAGAATGGCTGTTCGTTTGGAAGGATCTTTTCCTAAGCTTGAAGTGGTAAATAAATGACCGACATAAGTAACTTCAGTTAGCCTGAATTTACATTTCAGAGGATTGAGCTTTAGATTCACTTCACATGCTCTTTCCAGAACTTTCCTGAGGTTTCAGTCATGCACTGCTTCACCACTGCCTCCAGCTAGTAAATCATTTACTATTATAGCACACGGATAGCCTAAAAATATTTACTCTATTGCACGCTGAAAGACTTCACTGGCAGAATTTATTCCAAAAGGCATTCCGAGAAATCTGTATCTACCAAATGGCATAGTGAATGTATTCAGTAGTGAAGCTTTGCAATCAAGCATTACTTGCCAAAATGAACTCTTCTCATCTAAGACAAAAAAACAATGGCATTTGGCATGAGGGTAGCAACTTCCTCGACTGTACACATATTTTGGTGGGGTCTCTTTAATGCTTTGTTTAAGTCTCTTGGGTCAATACATATTCTGATTTCATCTGAGCTTTCCTTATGAGTGACCACCATGGAAGACACCCATTCAGTTGGCTCTATAACTGGACAAATTACACATTGTTGCACCATTTTATCTAACTTGCTTTGACTCTGTCCTGCATAGCTATTGGAACTCTTCTCACTGGTCTGACCACTGGACTGACCTCTGCGTCTAATTTCATAGAGGACACAACTGGAAGTTTACCTAGGTTGTCTTTGAAAACATCAGCAGACCCCGATAAAATAATATTGGTGAAACTGGAACTAGAACATGTGCTTACATGATGGACTTCTTTAGTAAAAGAAAGCAATTTCAGCTTTAAACTGTCTCTGAGACCTAATAATGACTGTACAGGTCTTTCGACTGCATAAAATTGCAAACTGTAACCGTTCCCAGCTGAACAGCATGAAAGCACTACTGAGCCTTCAGTTTGAATCTCTTCCCCTTCATAAACAACAAGCTTCACACAATTGGCCAAAATTAAGTTGTTCACCAGCTCTTACTCTAGCAAATATTTCTACTGGCATAACATTGCACTTTGAACCAGTGTCCACTTTGAGGTTTGCGGGTTTACCATTAATTCGGACAGTGCACAAAAGTTCATTTTTGGCCAGAAAATCAACTGTATTAACCTTTTCACCAACCACTAATACATCATCTACATAGAAACTGTAGCTTTCTGTATGATCAACTTGCTTTTCTGAATGGCCTTTCTTAATAAATGAATGAAGCTTGCTTGATTTGCAAAGCTTTTGAAAGTAATTCCATTTTTACACTTGTGGTATTGCTGACCAAATGATAAGCACTTTTTATTTTGGACTCATGATTGGCACCACAATTACAACAGTTAATGAGACTTGACTTGGGTTTTGCTGACTCACCCTTGTACTGCACTGAGCATGTCTGTTTTACTGAGCTAGTCTTAGAACTTGCTGGAAAGGTACGGGCTCTCCCTGGAAATCCCACAGGGGCTGCAGCTGCCTTGTGCTTAGGCCTGCTTCTGTTAGCCATGCGCTGCATGCTGTCTATGTTTGCTCTTGAGGCTGCTGAAACCAAGCTCTTATCACTTGCAAGTATATTTGTGTGCCTTTCTGTAAGCTTGTGTATTTGACAAATCTCTATTGCTTTTCTCAACTTTAAATCACTGTCACAAAATAAAATCTTTCTCACTGTAGCGTTTTTAACACCACACACAAGACTGTCCTTTATCAACTTGTCTTTCAAATCACCAAATATGCACATTTTAGCTTTGTTTCTCAAGTCAGTAATGTAAGCAGCAAACGTTTCTCCTGGCTTTTGGTCTCTTGTATAAAATAAGTGCCTCTCCAATATAACATTTGCCTGGGGGTTACACATTTCTCTAAATTTACATTTCAAGCACTCAGGGTCCTCCCTTGATTCAGCTTGTAGCACAATATGATGGCTTTCCCTTTCTCCTGCATATACTGCAGGTGCATGCACAAATGAATGCTCTCCTTCAATAGTTTCTGACCCCACTAGATTAAGCAGAATAAATGCCCCTGTAAGTGCATCTTTATTAGAAAAAGCTGCTTATATGAAAATATCATATTCTTGCTCATATACTCTCCAATTCTCTGCAATATTATGATCAAACACAAGTGGACTGGGTCTGTGAAATGCCTCTGCCATGCCAACACACAGTAATAAAGATCCATAGAGTTATGTATGAACATGCACACATATATGTCATAAATTTTATGCCAGAAACGTGTAGCGCAGTAGATTCTCTGAAATAACTGCACTTTGTGAAATAAGTCTCCGTAGCACAAGAACACTTTGAATCATGGTACTTTGTGAAACCACCCTTATCAGTGTAAGAAACACTTTAAAATGACTGCACTTTGCAAATGAACTGGACAGAGAAAAATAAACTTCTAGAAATGACTGTACTCTGCAAAGTAACTCTGTACAGTGTAAGAAACACCTTGAACTGACTGTGCTTTGTGAAATAACTGTACTTTGCACACAGTAAACTCTTAGAAATAATTGCACTGTAATAAAGCACACACTGCAAACATCTTCTGCACTCTGAGATACTTTGAACAACTCTAGTTATACTTTGAATAGCTTTAGTCAATACAAAATAATAGCTCATATAAAAAAAATGGTCATTTACTAAAAAAATACAGTCACTTTTCCATGCTCATTTTATGCTTTTATTGTACTCATTATGCTTGTTTGACTTTTATCATGCTCATTATATTTTTCTTGTGATCATTTTACTTTTAACATGCTTGTTATGCAAATCAGAAGTAGTTCTGAACGCTCTCATAAGTATTTTGAATAATTTTACAGATATCATGGTTTCAAACATTTTGTTTAATCAGTAATACGTTTTGTGCTTTTCATTTGATTAATAATGTGTTTTGTGCTTTGCGAATGCTTCATATAATTTTCTTTACAAAATAAATAATTTATGTAAGTTTTGTATTACCTGAAATTTGTTTCTGACCTTTTTCAATAATTTGAGCAGGTTGGGATGAAACTTTTAACAGCATGTCATTCAGATACCCACTCCTAGTACCATGTTGTTCAGGTATGTTACTTCTAACACCATGTCATTCAGATATGCCGCTTCTGACACCATTTTGTTCAGACATCCCACTTCTGACACCATGTCACTCATTTGGTCAGGATAAAACAAACAGTTCTGGGTTCAGTTCAAGCAGCTTTATTACATACAAAGACATCAGAATTGAGGCTTAGTAACTTAAATTTAAATAAACCTTATAAATAGACTGACTACTGCACTCATACATGTTAACACTCTGGCTGTTCACTCAAAATGGCACTGCTGTTTGCTGCCTGCACGTGCTCTCTATTTGTATGCATGTGACCTCACTTTGATATGCTTCTTAAAGTCACAACAAACACTCTGTTCTACATCTGGTAAAATATAACAGTGGCTCACTATTATAAAGGTGGGTTTGAGAATAAACTGTCTAACAATGGACTAATCGTTCTTAATTCATTCAAAGGAAATGAATTATATAGAGTAGCCTTATGGACAACCTAAATACAAGTTCAGGAGATGGAGAACAATACATATTTATTTACACTTAGCCTTTGTTAACTAAGCAAGACCTATCAGATGAAAGCTGACTGTCTTTAGGGCTAACACAAAAGATCTAGAATGCTGAAGCGTTTTACACAAAATCACAGCATGTGTAAAAACAAACTAAAGAAATAAAACTAGGGCATCCAGAATGCAGTAGAAGAGCAGCTCATGCTTATAATCCTCCATGGTCAACCCCAAGGTTGTTACAAAAGATGTCTTATCAGTATAATCTGATCCAGCACTGTGACAGGATTACCATTATGGTGGATAACAGAATATATATGAATGCAATGCAGTGTATTGGGACATCAGTGGTACCTTTCACCTTGTGACTCACAAGGCTGATCGAATCATTTAATAGTAAGGGAAAGGATATAACTTGGTAAGTTAGACAGCAATATGCTAGCTAGTAGGCTACAGAGAGTGGCAGTTAGAGAATCCACTGAAAAAAAATAACATTGATGTACTCATGAGTCATTTCTACTGACAGTGCCCACCTCATCAAAATCCATCCAGTTAAGCTCAGAAGGCCAAATAGGCAATACATCACAATAAATGGGGTCTTTCCTTTTGCCACAGATAGAGGGTTTAATTTCTTTCCACCTCAATTTGTCTACTGTTTGACTTTGATCAAGTGACTTAACCGGACATTGCTCCCAGGCCACTTCTGAAAAGTGACACTGGTGTCCAGTGGGGTTACTTGGTTAACAAATTATAAAAATAAAAATAAATAATAATAACTTGCCCCTGGTTTTGGTGATCTTAGAGACAATTAAATCAGTTAAGGTGCAGATGGTGCATGGAGTTGTGGAACAGACTAGTCAGTCCTCTGGGCTTGACCATATGTACTTCAATGACTCTAGTGTTGAGCAAGTAAATCATGTCCATTCTGTTTGCTTTATTTATGTCAGGTATCATGTCAGGACAAAGATAAGATAAGCATGTTGTGTTCAGGGATGACAGACAGCTTACAGTGTCATCTAGCAGTCTGCCAGGCAAAAGCTTTCTTATATTCACTTATAAAGGGCTGTTAGGTTATGCACATTTATTGAAGCAATTGAGAGACAGCATATGTGCCAGGATTAGCCTTAGGGCAAAAGCAGGGACATGAAGGAATTTGATGTTAGTCTTCAATATGAAATAATCATATTGTACCATATAAGAAGGCAGCAGTAAGTTCAATTGAATGATGGGAGAAATTTCATAGGGGTCTTGATTCTTTGGGTACCACTGTAATCCTGCTGTTGCACATGGTAATAATAATTTCTCATCTGCAATATTGTATTTAGTTTTAGAAGCTATAAGTGGGAAGGTTATGAGGACACTGTAATGGTTTGCAGGCATACTATTAACTAACCCTGCTCTGCTGTATACAAACATTTATGTAGATGGCTCACAGTGTATAAGTAATAGTTTGCAGGTATACTGTGCAGTAACCCTGATCTCCTGTATACAGATATTTATGCAGATGGCCCACACTGTATAAGGGAAGATACAGAGCACTGTGAATGCATACACCTAAGAGAAGAGAAAGGTATATAATATATATATATATATATATATATGTGTGTGTGTGTGTGTGTGTGTGTGTGTGTGTGTGTGTGTGTGTGTGTGTGTGTGTGTGTGTGTGTGTGTGATATACAGTAAGTGCACTATATTGCTAGAGGCATACTGGTGATGTAGATCTAAAGTAAAAGAATGATATAGGATGGGAGGCAGGGATGGAAGCTGAAAAAGGTAAGGTCAGCATAAAGAAATATTCCTTCATTGGACAGTAGAAACCAAGAAGGTAGTGCTGAAAGTGGATGTAACATATATCTACAGAGGAGTTTACATGCTCTTGAACAGAATGAAACATGCAGGGCATTGTGACTGCAGAGCGCTATTAACTACCACACACAAGCTGACCTGATGAGATCAAGATTGTCCTGAAATACTTTGCAGCTCACTGCTGTCAGAATATAGTGTGCAGCCCCTCCACCTCACAAACATCTCCATCCCATAGCTCAAGAATAAAGGAGAAAACCAAAAATAGTGGTGGACAAATGACTAAAATCAGGAGCAGCTATTGCCTTTATACACTTACAGACACTTTACACTATCATTCCTTGTTTGAAGGCAGTTAAGTGTAAAACTCAACACCTGCCATCATTGCTTGCTGATTGCAATCCTTACTGATATGCCAGACAAACCAAAACCTTTATGAGGAACAGACCAAAATATGAAGCAAAGAATGAAAGGCATTCAGCAGAATCATGGACAGTAAAGATGATGTGCACCCCCATACCTTTTTATATTTAAAGGGGATATATATATATATATATATATATATATATATATGGGATCCATGCAGATGTTCGAAGTTTAAACCCACTTCGAGTCCACTTGTTCGCAGTAGTGAAACTTCGAACATTGACTTTGGCAGTCACACTACAGAGCAGAATGAGAATATTCCCTTTTCCCCGCCTGTAGTGCGATCTCAGAGTTGGTATATTTAAGTAGGGGGGTGTGGGGGTGCAGGGGGGCTTTCTCCCCTGCAAAAACCTGTTTTTGTGGGGGTTTATTTGGGTCACCCAGGGAACTAGACTTCAGCGAAAGTGCACTTTCGTTGAAGTGAAATTTCGCTGAAGTGTGGGTCTCCTGCTCTATTTCAAAGAAGTGTTCTTTCAGTGTAGAGCAGTAGACCCATATATATATATATATATATATATATATATATATACATATATATATACATATATATATATATATATATATATATATATATATATATATATATATATATATATATATATATATATATATATATATATATACACACACACACACACATATATATATATATATATATATATATATATATATATATATAGAGGTGTACTTTCCTACAATGAAAATTCATTTTTCGAAATGGGAAAGTACATCCCCATTAAGCGAAAGTGAACTTTAACGAAAGTGCAGTTTCAATTAGGCTCACTAGACCGAACCTACAGCACCACAATGGAGGGTATTGAAAAATAGGCTATGTCCTCCACTGTGGTGCGATAGTCACAGACCTTAGGGTTAGAGCATGGGTCAAGGTAAGGGGATAGCCCTACTAACTATCCAATTACCCTAACCCGTGTGCTAACCCTAAGGTCCGTGACTGTTAGCCCATTCGGTCTAGCAGGTTCGCTAGAGTGCACTTTTGTGAAAGTGCACTTTCTCGTTAGTGTGGGTGTACTTTTGAAGTTTGAAGTAGTGAACTTTCGTTCTTCAAAAGTATACCCATATATATATAATATATATATATATATATATATATATATATATATATATATATATATATATATATATATATATATGTATACATATACATACATACATATATATATATATATATATATATATATATATATATATATATATATATATATATACACACACACACACAAACACACACACACACACACACACACACACACACACACAC